>NW_027526407.1:130030673-130259717 GCF_048455015.1 Haemaphysalis longicornis
GTGGCCGCCAGCGAGCCGAAGAAAGCTTCGGTGTTTCAGCAGGCGTCGGAGTCTTCGAATTTGTTTTAATCTCTAAAGGTTGCGTGACATTCACCGATCTAAACCCAATTTGCCGATCCCAATGCCGATGCCAGTTGGAGAAAAAATAGAGTTCCCGAAGCGATCGCTCGGCTAGGTAAATACTCACTCAAGTTTAACCACACGTTTCCTCCCTAAATCATTTTCAATTTTTTGCCGATGCACAATTTTATGGACTGCTCTTACTGTCTATAAACTGCACAAAAAAGAAAAAAGTCCAATTCAAATTGGCCAAACTTCAAACCCAACGCCTCCGCAAAGGACCGTAAAGAAATGAAATCTGACCACGGGAAGCATTCTTTGTTTATTGATAACGATCTTCACGTGCATCAAATTATGCAAAGTTTGCCGTCCTGAAATGCATTTGGTTGCGGCACCCTTATTAGTTTGACCGAGATAGCTTCGCTGCAGAGGGAGCCCTTCCGGGTGTGCTTTTTGGTTATGATTCCGCCATCAGGGAGGACAGGAAAGCTTCGCAGATTATTGTTGCCGCCTAAATTGCGGCTGTGTCCGTGTCCATTTTCGTAACGGCCGTTTCCTGTTGTCGCGTATGATTAGGCTGTACAGTATCCAGACAACCAAAATACCAAATGCAAGGTACTCCTAACCATGGTTTATAGAAGAGCGCGAGCTATTGCCTTGAAACAATTGCACTTTGTTACATACCATAAATTACAACAAATGCTAAGAGCCACCGTATCGCCGTGAGTGAATGGTTGGGGTATATTACGTCTAAACTTCAATTTTTCCGATAGAGTGCATTGCATGAAGCGTACTTTCTGCAAGTTATTTTCCACAGTTTTGATTTATAATTCTGCATGTAACACTGACAAAAAGTGTTCGTTTGTTTACGTGAACATCTTGTGTAACATCGTCGGAATGTAGGAGTAACGGCTGAAGATGTATACTACACGGAAATCCGTGCGCCATAGGCATTGAGACTATTATACCACCGGTCATTTCTTTGCAAGCATTCATAATTTAAATCACTCGACTACCAACGCTCACAACTGAGAAGAGGTCTCACGCTCTCCGGTGACGCCGGACTTTACCCTTTTGTAAACTTTGTCACCAGTCACCGCATCAGTCTTTAATCTCTTCTACCACCTGTTCCTATCAAGATTTTACAATATACTGGTCCGGGCGCTGGTTTAATTCCTTACTCGGGCGCTTTTGCAGCCATTGCAAAAACCCACTGTATATGGAGATACAGCGGTGACGAGGTAGTGTCCACCCCATCCGTGATCTGTGGTGTTTATGTAAGCAAATTCAAAGTTTTTCCGAAGGTTATTGTGTACGTGTTCTTCGCTTGGGCACCCAAGAGATGCCTCGCACTGAACACCAGTTCATATCCAAGCTGGGTCTATTCTTGGGGCGCTATGCTGATGCTCGCAGCAGCTGCGTGCTCTCAAACCTTCGCCCTGATTTTTTCAGTGCTCTTGTTCTTTTGATCACAATGTGTACTCAAAGGAAATGCCAATACTCCAGCCTGGCCTTACTTCGTTAACTCCTAAGACTGGCCAGTATAGATCTTTTTTTTTTCAGAGTTGAAAGAATTTAGCCTCAATGAAAAAGAAATGCTAAAAAGGTCTCGAAACCTTTTGTTTTTAATGCACCCTTTGGTTGTCTCTTTTTTATATAAGGCCTTCAGTGCTCGGAATTTTAAAAACAGAAAGCGATAGACGGCTCAGAATTTTTACGATGATTTTTCCTAAGCCTACAGCGTGCCTGCTTTTTATTTTCGGAGTATTCATTTTGCCTACACTTGCTGGAACTAACAGTAGGTAAGTGGTAGCATTTTGGTATACTTGATTTTCTTTTGATTGATCTCATTCACGATGACTTTGTTTTATTCCGTGTTAATTAGGCTCAAAAATCAGATTACATATAGTTAGCCTGCTGCAACTAAATGTTCAAAACAGTTGTTCTTCGGATTGAATCTTCCTTGACTTAGGAATAGTGGAATTATATAGTTTGTAAGAACTTGCGCGCAGAAAATATTATTTAAACTATATATCAAAGTATATTGCTTCAAAAGCTCGTAGCCTTCATTAGGCTCGAATCTGTTCCATTTATTCCGGTCAAACTTAGTTGATTAGTGGCGAATTAGCTGTCACTACGATTATTTGTTTGAAACGTGTACCTACCGAATGGTGCGGGATGAGTAAATAAAGAACGTTACTACACTCCTGGGCATATTAGGCTGAATCAGATTGGAAAAAGAATGAACAACATCAATATTGTGTAGGTAGAATACATACAAAATAGGTTTCATCAATGACCCGATGAGCCAGAAAAAATTTTCATGGCTGAATTCTATGGCTGTGTGTCAGTTAAGCAATGAAAGTGGTGCAATACACGTTGAACATCTCAGAATATCCGCCTTCTTAAAATGGCAGTGAACTTATGCAAGCGCTAATGTGAAATAGTCGGGCCAGTCGTCACCTTCACCACGTCACAAACGACACACGTGGGCCTTGCACGCCAGATCTCCACGGCCAACTACTGTTTCCGCCTCAAGCATTCTCGTAGGCGTTTTTTGTCAAACATGATATCGAACACACATCGCCGTGAATGGTATGTCATTTGATACAGCCACTCCACCAACTCCACTACGCGTTTCCTTGCAGCAGCCAGACGGGACTACGGCAGTGCCTCACTCAGACCATCGTGCCAATACCTGGGCAACCAATGTTAGGAGAGCACCATTTAGAGCACAGACGAGCCAGAACCGTATCGACCCTGCGGTCTTGCGCCAGCAGCTTGTTGCATTTCAGTGGCTCCTTCTTTCTTCCTTCTTGTGTTTCTCGGCCTTGCGAACAAAAACCCAGGGCTTTAAACAGCACACTGCAACTGTGCTATCGCTTTTAGGCGCCCATGTGGGGACACAAATGTTTCTTTTTAGTTGTGCGCGCTGTTATTCGCTGCTGTGAGTTTGTAAATTCTGTGCCCTCCAACTCTGAGAAGGATGACCTGCGGAAATAGGGGCAAACAAAAACGTGCAGGAAGTAAACATGTAAGAAATTTTTGTAATGATACAGTCGTCATAGCAGGTAATTGCTGTTTATTTTTTTGTCAAGATACCCACATTAGTTTGAGGTGCACAGAACATTTGCCCCCCCAAAATTAGGCAGCTTGGCACGAGTGGCGGTAAGACCAGAGAAACAGCGTAGCTGACGACACTGCGCAGCCTATGCTTTGTACGAAGAAGGGAAGGACTGGTTATGCGTCGATAGTCGGCGAAGAGTTCTTTGCGGATATGCTTTTCTTCGTTGTGAAATCGTTAACCCCTCAAAGAGCAATGTACTGTCGGTCTTTAAAGTATGTAGAATGCAATGAGGCTCGTATCTCCGGATCTCTTGCAACTCGCTCAGGTTCGCCTGCCACTTCACCAGCGATATGTTCGAGACGGGATATGTAAAGTACATCTCCAAGAGGAATGGCTCTAAACTGATTTTTAAATGGCGTAAACGTTCGAGACTTTCAAAATATTTGTATCAAGAAGTGCTTTTACAACAGATGTTCCTATTCGAAATTCAATATAGATATTCACAAACCCTTTCTTTCACCATTCACTGCCGATTTGCGAAAAAAGCTCGGGTGTAAAAACAATAAATTACGCTTCCTTTAAAAAAACAGCTGCTTATCAATTCAATTTTGCTAACAAATATGCAAAAAGATTCCAGTTGTGGGGAAGTAACTAAATGAACATTTGACAACTAATTGCGCGCATGTCAACGCAACAAACAATATCTTTGCATTAAAATCATATTTTACTAGCTATTTTACCAAAACCTAGTTACAAATGCCGGGCAGTATTTCTGTTATGAGCATAAAGCACAGGCAGACATTTTTTTGTCTGTAATCCTCGGGCAATAGGTGCTTTTATGTTCATCCCACTCCGTTCATACAATTAAACAGTGTAAAAATTAGGCGTGTGATTGTTATTTATAGCAAAATTTTTTCCTTCTTCAGAAAGGCTTCAGAATACTTTACTCGGTGGCGCTGGTGATTCATTTGGGTCTTGCTATAACCGCCCTAAAGAACTACAAAGTTATGTCCATTCATTGTTCTGAATTTACAAATTTAAACTACCGGTTTCATGTAAATGTTAAAAAAGAACCGTCCTGTTGGCCTTTTTATCTCAGTTATTGATATCATAACTAAATATTCATTCGTATTGTTTCGCGGGGTTTGTGCCAGTTGAGTTTCTTTCCCTACTTTTCTCCAGTTTTCTTACCCCAACAAACAATCATATTGACATGCCAAAAAATAAATATAACAATTCCAAAAACCTGTGCTATTTTTTCACCTTTGGTATTAATAAAAAGGTCACTACTATCTGAGTCACTTTAACAAAATAAGGCCTATATGTTATTGGAGCTATGTCAATTAAACTACTTAACTGTCCCTGGCGCGGACGCCGAACCAAGTTTGCACACCACACTACCCTTCTCTTATTCCTGCACTAGAATGAAGAACGTGAAACGTATACTTTCACTTTTTATTTTTCGTTGAAATGAGAGGCGTCAACGACAATTTTCTTGCAGCAAATTGTGTGCTGCATGTCTTTGTGAAATATAGCATCGCCTGCGCATGATGTCGCGCTTATGTCTTTATTTACACAAATCATAGAAAAAAACAGTATGCGCGTGTTTAGTTGATTTTACCCAAGGCAGGTTGAGAACTAACAGCTTTTGAGTGTTTTAAACGTGGCATCTAAAAATTGATCATACAAGTATATAACCCTTAACAAGAGAGCATTATTGGGGTCATTTTTCAGACTTTCTAGCTGCTAGGCATCCACTATCTGCCGTGCACAACAAACGTCTACTTCAAGGGACCCTGAAGTGTATTTTTCTACCTCCCGTTTTTGCTTGCACAGCGTAGACTGGATCAAATTGTCATTGTTTATTGGTCGATAAGGTGGTATTTATTTTATAAAGCCTGAAAGAAGAAAACTTTTCATGCACGCTGTGCGACGGCTGGGCCAACTGACCGCAGTGTCGGTAAATGCGCTACGTGTTTGGACGATGCCTGTTAAAAATATTAGGAGAGGAAGAGGTGGCTATTAGCAGCTTCCCTTAACTATCACCATCATGGTAAAGTCCCATCCGCCATTAAAACGAATCACCCACGCCCCGCGGTCCTCTGCAACCCCAACTATGAAATTTCTCGATTACTTGCAACAAAAAGGACGAATAATTTGATCTACGAGACGGCTGTGCAGGAACCTGCTGATCGATCTTGTGTACAACTTTTTAGCGACAAGACGACGACATCAATGTGCAAGAAACGGCCTGATGAAAAACCACAGGTTAACGCAGAAGCACAGCAGAGCTATCGAAGCCAAAGAAGAAACTCAGGCTCACCCATGGAGACGCCGAATAGATGTCGCCTGTGCTGCAGCAAAGGTTTGAAAAGAATTTTACTGGCCCAGGTAAAACGTGGAAATGTGAAGACACCGACTTTCAAACGAAGACCACAAAAACAGCGAAACGCCGGGTCCCCACTATGCGCACAGGCAACTAACAGAAGTAAGCTTTCCCCAAAGCACCTGACCAACTGGCGTCTGATTGAAATAACGAGAAAGGAAAGGTGTGCGATGAACATCCGGACGAAAGGACTCAACCGGCACAGTAGTTCCCCCAACGCACGCCAGGCTGTCCGATGCGCAATCAGCAATATGCTTCCGCGGGAATCGCTACGTGGTTATCGAGGACGCCCGACGCTCCAGACACACCGCTTACGACGGTCTGATTCCACAGAGCGGCTGTGCCACCGACGCTAGAAACATAGGTGGAAACAGAAGTATGGGCAGCTCCGGTGCAGCTACCACGGACATTACATCGATTTGATTCATGGACTGATTAATGAACTTTAATGAGCTTTGCTGTTCGGTGCAACGAAGAGAGCGACGCTTAATGTCCACTAAAAACTCTCGTTTCAGCACCTCCCTGTGCTAATCGCGTGGCCGGAGGATGTTAAAAATACTAGAAGAGGAATAGGTGGCTATTAGCAGCTGCCCTTAACTATCACCATCATTGTAGAGTTCCATCCGCCATTAAAACGAATCACCCACGTCCCGCGGTCCCCGCCTCGGTTCGTCAACCAAATGGTGCCGTGACATGCGTAATCGACTCGATTGCACCGTCGTCCTTCCTGGATGACGACCTTGCAGACATCGTACAAATTTTATGCGGCATGGTCATCCGGTTGACTGTCGGGTCCTAAGGAAATTCAAGTACCGGATGTATTTCTTCAGGTGTATACAGGTCCTTCGACACTGGGGCTTTCCCTTGATTCCTTGCTTTTAGTCTCACATTGTACTGGATCACACGTTTCGGTTGAGCCTTATTTGTGCTACTTGTACCTGCCTGTAGTAGGGTTGTCCGGCTTCGCCATTTTCGCCGTCGTTGTTTTGGCATCGGGGTTATAAAAACCTTCACGTTTTGCCTTATTCAATAAAATCCCCTCCAAAGTCGTGTTTCCGTGATGGTAACATAAAATTGAACGATCGACGGGTGCGCCTGTAACTTCGCCAATCTGTCGTTGTTTCTGCAGTGTTCTTTGGTTCACCTTCGGGGTTCCATGAAGTCGTTCGTTGTGCGTTGAACACTTCTTCATCTCTTCAAAATCCTGCGCAGAAGACTTCTTTTTTGGTACCTCAATTGTAGTGCCGTCACTTCTTTCCCTCGTTATATTCATTCGAAGTAATGACGCGGGTTCATCGTTTGCACCTTCAACTGCGGGAAAAGCTGTTGTCAGTTTATCTGAGCGAGCCTTAGGAGCAGCTGCCGGCACTTGGTCGATTGAGGCATTATGTTGTTCTTTGAAAGTACCAGCTCGTTCGGTGACATAGGGCTTCTGACGATTGTCTTGCGAATGTGCCGACAAACCGCTGTTTTTGTTAGGACGGCCACTCTTCTTCAGTGCTGACTCTTTGTTCTTTATGGTGCTGTTGTCTTGTTTGGAGGCTATTGCTACAGTATCATTGCTAGAATATTTTTCTAACTCCGGGAACAATCGCTCTATGCTAAATTTTGTCAGCAAGATTGAATCTTTGCATTGTAATGATGCTTCGTATCCTTTCTCTAAATCGTCCAATTCGACAAGCTCTTCAAGTTCACCGTCCAGTTTCTTCAGAATTTCATGTTTTTCTAATAAACGTTTTTTCAGGGACATTAGCTCACCGATTGAGCATGTCTCGTCAGTCATGCGGGATTTAATGTCGTCGATCAGTGCTTTGACGTCCTGTCGGATTACGCTTCTTGTTTGGCAAAGGCCTTGCAGGTCCATTCTCGACGTCGTTAAAGTTTAGGTGGTCGTCGAGAAAGATCACGCTCGGTTGAATGTTGAAGCCATTGTCGTTGATGTCGAAGCCGTTGTCGTTGTCTTTAAGTGGTCTACGCGAGACGTCCGCGGAGAATCGGTAAATTGTTGAGAGCGTGGGGTCCTCTGCCAGTCTGGCGTGTCCTCAAGTCGTTGTGTTTTCTCCGCGGGCGCTTTCGGTCAATGGTCAGGAGCAGCAGTGTAGTCCCATCCTTGCGGTCACTCACGTCATCGTTGTGGGGCGGTCCGCCCTCAGGTTTTCAACTGTGTTATCCTTGGATCCTGGTCACGGCACCTTCTTGTTGAAGAACCGAGGCGAGTACCGCAGGACGTCAGCGAATCTTTAATGGCGGATGGAACTTTTTAGTGATAGTGATAGTAGGAGGCAGCTGCTAATGGCCACTTCTTCTTCCTTTCGGATTTTTCCAACATCGCCCAAGATTATCATTCAAACAAGTTTCGGTTTAGGTTCTGTGAAACAACATGCTTGGAGTGTGACGTTATCGTTGGATGGGCATTGTCGATATCTCACTAATCACCATACCGCGCCTCTGCCGTATTGTCGGCTGTAAAATGCGCCAGATGAGCCTACCAGGACGGCTTGAAATTGTAGGACCCAGCAGGCGAGGCTTACGAAGTGAATGAACGCCCTCTGCGTTACCCCAAACGCTAAAATGTCATGCGCGTTTCTCTCATTTTTGGAGCTTGCCTCACTTATGCCAGCGTTATAAAAAGCGTGTTTGTAGCAGGCAAGAGGCCTGCTTATTCTGCCCTGTGCCCACTGCCCGCAAAGAGTCGGTGCACCACGCCAACGAGAACTGGCTTGCGCGTTAGTGTCAGCCTGCGTCGTTCTCCGAACTCGTTCATGGAGTAATGAACGTGACATAGAAAAAATGGGGAATTCAACAAAGAAAGAATCGGCGGAAAATGAAGAATGAACTGACGAAAAAGTACTGTACTCTCCGGCAAAGATGTAGTATCAGGGATTCAAACATGGGACATACAAAATAGCATGCCTCCAGACTACTCGTCCATGAGTAAGCGCTTCTCGTGTGGGAAATATAAAGTAAATACTGTATAATCAGTTGATATCTAAACGAAATTGTTTTATTTCTGGAAATTGTTTTATTTCGCTGATGTCTTATCTGTCACGAACGTGATGCCTGTACAACGAAGCAAGCGGCCTCTAACGGGTGCACCTCTGCACACAGGCTCTTGTACATGGGTTGTTCGTTTTTGGATTTTGTATTTCCACACAAAAGTGTTGTATTACGCGATACCCCAAGATTTCAGTGACTTTATACCTGTAAGAGCAAAGACACCAGTACACCTTTGTCAAAAGGACCTGCCAGCAGGACGTCACTCGCCAAGCACAACCCACAAGACAGCTGCCGACCAGCAAATTATGCTGAGCTAAAAATTGGGCTGGAATAATACTTTCGTGTTTTACTGAGTACTATGACTGAGCAATCAACACCAAGTTTTTTTGTTTTGTTTTAACATTTAAAGCAGCCTGTATGACTATTTTTTGTATAGCGCTCGTGCCGTAAGCGTCCCCAAAAAATATCCACAATATCTCATGTCTGGCACATGATGCATTTCTTAGACCGAAAAGCATTGGCAGGTGTGTGGTCATGGTGCTGATTATTGATCTTGTTTAACGAGCGCAAAAACGTGCTTCCTGCACAATAGTTTTACGCTGTACTGTAAAAGTTTTTGTTAGTTTTATTTACTTGGTACCTTTACTACTTCGAAGACTCTTCACCAGCATTTGTTTCGTATTAAATTTTCCTAATACCGCACCCGTTAGCGAAACGTTGAAGGTTGCGCTTGAGCAGCGTTTCTGTTGAGGGACCTGTACATGGAGCTTGATGCAGTGTACATATTAACGAACTTATCAAAGGTACATTATTCCATTCGCGGACATGTAGTAGCTTTCGTCAACTGAGTGAACAAAATGCGACGACCCGTCGGTGGCTGGCGCAGTAACCACTGGGCCGACTGATTCTTTCGGTAGCTTGGCGAGCTGTGCAGTAGCGCAGTCAAGCCAAGCCATTTTTTTGTGACGTGATATCAAATGCCACCAAAAATGAGCGCGGATGCAGAGACGGGGGCAGCATTTTTAATTTGATATTTCAGGTGAATAAAGTCGCGTAAGCGCAGCGAGAGAGGCCAAAACAAAGAATACCGACTCCAGACTAAAATTTTCGCCCATATTACCGCAATGTTACCAAATCACTTTAGTGTTTCTTTAAATCATGGACTGGCGTAATCACTCGTGAGGACACTCAGTTTCGAACATTTGTCATCAATCTCACCAGTAATTACAATGATGACTGAGTAGACACCCCGATTTAAAAAGTGAGTGCGTTGATGAGTGAGTACAGTCGGGAGTACAATATTCGTGCATAGAGTACTCATGAGTGTGAGTAGTAATGATACTCAGGAGTACTCATACTCATGAGCTTTGCACTCATGAGTAGCACTCATGAGTATGAGTTTCACTCATACTAATGGGTTCTACTTATACTCCTGAGTACTTATACTCATGACTAATGTATTCACGCGAATGTAATTGCGAGTAATGTGTTCATAAGAACGGTGATCACGAATAAAGCACTCGCGAGTGCATGCAATAGTGAGTACATTCTGGGGAGTACATTACTCGTGATTGAACGTACTCAACAGTATGAGTAGTCCCCGTACTCATAAGTACTTATACTCATGATCGCAGCAGAATGAGTACCAGTACTAGCGAGTATTGTACTAATGAGTACTGTTTTCCCGAATGCAGCACTCGCAAGTGCTTGCACTTATGAGTACATGCACTCGTCTATAAACCTGTGCAAATAAGTTTATTTGTCAACGCGAGTCGTGATGCCGGGGTGAGTCGCATATATTTAGTTGTACCGCCACACAAAATAACTCTCAACGATCTCTAACTCGGACAAGAAACACGCCGGCTTTCACCGCATTTGGCTAGACAGGGCTGTTTGTTTTGTGGCGGTCGCCTGCTACGATTTCCCATGGTGAAAAAGGGAAAAGGAGGGCAGGAAAGCCAGGCGGGCAACGTGACTTACAGTGCACTTCGGCTATGGCAGATATTCATTGCGGCAGTGATGTTACTTTACCCTGATTGGAAAGCGTGGGTTACTCCGTTGAGCTTGCTGCGGTGAAATGCGAAAGGGGAGAGAAAGGGCAGGCGGCTAATAATGCGCATTGCGCGCTTTGAAGACGGTCTTTCTCGTCTCAGCAGTTTTTGCTGGAGCGCAACGTGTACTCGTTTTGTGAGTGAAACGGCTCACGTAAATGTTTGTGATTAATTTACGTGGTTCGCGTGAAATAGGCTGTATGGTTTGCGCCACTTAAATTGTCCGCTCCATTCTGTTGTAACCGTCGAGGGATAGTTTTGTTGACGTACGTTCGCTAATTTGGCTTAATAGCCTCCAATTTTGAAGCACCTGGTTCAGATAAGTTAGGACTATGTTGTCGTACAATGCCATTCCCAAGGAGACATATAGCACCGCCTTGCATCTGCGGTGGAGACATTTTCTGCTCCAATAAAAATAAAACGTTCCAGTACACCTAAGTAGGTCCATGGGTTGTGAGTCTGAATAATTCACGCCAGCTGAACCCCTTCAAAGCCCTTTTTCCCTCGCATTGTCGAAGAGCTCTGCCACCTTGTCGCTAGAGGAGCACTTTGGTTTCGAATGGCTCCGATTTGTCTTTTACGTGTTACGCTGACGTATAATGCGATATTTTACGGTGAAGGCCAACTTTGTTGCTCGTTCGTCCCGTACCTTTATCCGCGGTAAGCTAGAGGGGGACCACTTCATGTCATCTGCCACTGCCTGGTTTAAGCTGGTACTGTAGAAGTCCTCGTGAAAATGCTATTTTTATACTTTCAACGCCAATGTCAAATGCAAAGTTTTTCGCTCAAGCTCGAGTCTTGGGACCTTTCTATAAATATGCTGCTTGCACATTACGACACCACAGCAAATTTTGGTTCATCATGGTCAACTTCCTAAGCACAGCTCAAGGTAAGAGCTGCTGATTTGCAGCGTAGTCAGCTGCAGCGCACTTCATCAAAGTAAAACAAGAAAATGACGAAACGAGGGGTCAAAAAATAGCTTTTTTTTCTGTCTCCTGTCCCGCCTTGGAGCGCCACCCGCCTCACGAGCGTGAGCAAGAAAGCCAAAATAAAATCTATGGCAACCCCAGGACCAGCAGCCGAAGGCACCAAATATGCGCTATTTTTTCCTGGAAGTGACCAGCTGACTACACTTACTGTTTTCCGTCACCTTCTTTCCTAGCACAATGCTAGGGGTAGCATCAATGCTGGTGACAGCAAGAAAAAAGACCCTATTCCAGCCATACCACGCCGTACTTGAAAGTTCTTGCTGGGCCGGGGCCCGAAGCGCGGTGTAGAATGGCATCGCCACCCCTTCCTGTCGCAGCATGGGTCTTATCGTTTTGATTGCTTCAACCGAGGCAAAGGTCTGTTGCTACTCTTGTTGATCTATGTGTGAATGATCATGTACGTTGTTGACTGTTCACTGCTGCACCATTTCCTGCTAGATTTTGTTAGGCTAGCAGTATATGCAAAAAAATATATGTAAATAATGGGACATCCCAATTGTTAAAGCAACTATATCCGGATAAGAGAGCCATTTTTGTTGTAAATGCTAAGTTTGTGCTTTTTACGTTTGCAATGCTTGTATGCGTCTTATAATAAAAATTTGCGGCACTGCACCCTGTGATTGTGGTTGGAAAGCAAAGCCGTAATCAGCACACACAACGATTCCCCTTGCTAAGCCACTTTACTTCAATCACGTCGCACTACAAAAACTGAAACCAGGGAAAAGTGAGATCCACCTAACCACACCTTGCATTACTTCAAAAAGATAATTTGGTATAGTTAAATTTATGCGTGATGTATCAACGGTGGTTGGTTGAGTTGTATTGGTATAGCACATCAGTAGAAACTCTTTTTTATATAATATAAGCAAGCTCAAACGCGTTGTTAGACGATCTCACTTCTCCGTCTCTGCGGTTGCGGACGGAGGCGATGAGATCGGCGCAGAGATGGGAGAGGAGAACTTAGAGTAAGAGGAAGACAAGAAGGAAATACTTCTCATCAGATTTCTGAACGGCAAGGAGTGCGGTACAGGGGACTGGTTCCTTCGTCACTGTAGCCCATGTTCAGTCCGCTTGCCTGTGCTTTGTCCACCAGCTGAAGACCATATTCAGTCCACGCCGCTTGTGCTCTGTCCACCGGCTGAAGCTTGGTAGGCAGAGAGGGGCTGGACAGCAGGATCACCCAATTCCCTTGTTCTGTAGTTGACGGAAAGAGAGGAGGGTGCTCAGGCCTAAAGTCGTACATCGCGATTATGTGGCGGAGTGTTGCTACTTCTGAGCAAAATTTAAATTCTGTGCCGTAGCAATTCGGGTGCATTAAGAGAAGACGCGCCAGCTGTGGGAAGGAGCAGGATTGTATGAGCCGTTGGATGGTTGTCATATAGAAGGTTAGGGTAACGCGAACGTAGGGTCTATTTGAGAAGGCGATATTGATGTGTTATGTCCCATACTAGACAAGCGGGTGACTGTGCTTGGGCAACTCCTTAGCACGGGGGTAAAAGTGCAGCCTTAGTGGGCGTATTCGTTTCCCTCCATGGAAGCGTGATCGGGTGCCCAGATGAGTTGAATGGAAACATTTAGGGAGTGGTTTTTAGCACACACAGTGACGGTTGGTTCACCAAACCTGACTGGCAATTCCGGTAGGCTTGTTGGGAATCGGTGACTACCCTCCGAACATCTGGTTGAGGGAGAGCCAAGGCGATGGCTGCCTCTTCTGCTGCCGTCATGTTTTAGGTCTTGAGTGAGTAACAAGAAAGGAAGTTGGTTCTGGAGGTAGCCGCGATCATACCGTACTGCTGCCCTCTATGTTGCGAGGCGTCTTTGTAGATAACTCTATGATTCCCACCGAGGCTGGTGTTGCGCGCTTGATCCCGTGCTTGTCGGTGACCGTAGTCGTGTGAGAGGTTCATATGTCTAAGCAATGGGAACATCTTTAGTTCTTGTCACAAAAGAATGCGGCGTCCCCACGCAGTTCTCCTCAATTGGAGCTTCTGGATAGAAAGATGACCCTCTATCAGCGCTTCCACCATGTTGTAAAGCCCCGTTGTAAACAGCTTCTCTGTGAACGCACATATGGGAAGACCTGTTGGACTTCTGGGTCAAACAGGTTTGTCACAGAGTTCGTTTGACGAAGCGTAAGCTGTCGAACGTGATGTCTTTAGCCCCTTATGGAATAGCAGGACCGTGTATGTCGCTAGGGCGTTTAGCAGAATTTTCCGAATCATCGTGCAGTGCGTCTTGAAGCTTGAGCCAAGAGCGTTGAGGCTCCGCATGTGCACCTGGACCCGATCCTAAATTTGCCTGACTTGTCGGACTTCAGATGATGGTGGCACCGGATTCAAGTTCAGGAAGCCTCGCAGGTGATTTTGCGTGATGATGCGGTCATCTCCGAAGCCCTCTTTCAGGATCTCGATGGCGTCCCTGTAGCAGCCACCGGTAGCTTGCAGTCGGGCTGCGGCTGATGCAGCTGCTCCAGTCACGAGGCTGCTCAAGTAGTTGAACATATCAGCCATACTTATTTCGTCGTTGTAGAAAAGTGCGTCCAGAATCGTTGCAGAAAACTGCTTCCAGAATGGTTACCACGATCCGCTTTTCCCATCAAATTTCAAGAGCTGTAGCTGGGGAAGCCTCTATTTGCCAGTTTGTGATGTGTGGATGGTCGCCCGACGTGGCGTTCAAGACCAGCATTCTTGCAGCTTCAGACGAGATTCGCGGTAGTGCTGACAACCTTGTCGTAGTATTGTCAGGCGTCTGCCGTCTCGCTGTCCACTAGGTCATCCGGTGTCTCATCAAAGATCGCCTTGTCCAACTTCTATATCTGGTCATAAAATGCGCCGATTCGCTCGACCAGTACACTCACCGCTCCTGCCTTCGCCTCTCAATTCCCCTTATCTGGCCTTCAATTTCCGGTAGAACGCCATTCATTACGCCTGTAGGCTGCGTCGTCCTCGATGCTGTCGGTCCATTCGGTCGTACGCAGTTGAGCACTCGCGATGATCGCAAGCGCGGCACCTTTTCCTCGGCTTTTGCGGCTCCGTGCGTCGACAAGCTTGGCATTGTCCAGAAGTCTCGTGTTTTGGAACCGTGTGTTGGGACTCTGCGTCCTCCAGCTGCGGCGATGCTCAGGAAGCGAAGCGACACATCTTAAGGCGAGGAGGCTTCTATGGAATCTGGAAAAAGGGGGCGCGAACCGGCGCAGCCATATCAGCATGCAGCAGCTCGTGACAAGCGCAATAAAATAATAATAATTAGCGACGGCTTTGGCCGGTGAGGAAAAAGGAAGTCCCAACAAGACCAATGGCTTGCTCAACCGCCTTTCTAATCATTATATAAGAGATCTTTATGTCCTCCTTACCGAGAAAAAAACAGGCAGATGATGCAAGTTATTCTCGAGAGGCGAAAAGCTTGAACTAAAAGAAAGGTATCGGATTCCTTGAGGCCTCGCTACTTTGTGGTAACTCGCCTGATGATGTGTGTGATATTGTTGATGCTGTGTTTGGGGCGCTGCAAGGATACGTCACTCTTGGTGTTGGCCTCTAGATCTAGCCCATGATCTTGATGCTGGGGCTTTGAGTGATTGTCTGGTTATACAGGCGCATTTCAATGTGTTCCTTGAGGTGTCGTTTGGCGTGAGGGTGGACGACTAGGACCTGCCATTTTTACGTGAACACTAGAAGCCACATGCTTTAGCACAATGGCGTACTAGAAGTGAGATACCGAGGGTTGGCCTGAGCTTCCTTTATCGCTATCGCAAGGCATTGAGCGTGAATGCAGGGGTTCAACGCGTAGGTTTGCTTCGCGAGCGCGCAACTTGGCTTCGCCATCTCCACGTGGGCTCATAGCTAACTCGGTAACAGTATATTTGCATACAGAGAATCAGATGACGATTTTATGTGGCTCCAGTCAGGAATAGTAGATTGAAGTCGCTGCCGACAATTAGCTTTTGATGAATGTAAGCTTCTATCAGTTTTCGAATCAAACAAAAATTTCGATAACAAACTCGGAGGCCTGCACACTGCATCCCAAATAAAGCACTTACTAAGAGTGAAAGCTTCCGGCATATGCTTTCTGTATCTTGAACTTTAGTTAAATGCGATACAATAATCCCTGTTTTAACATGTTCTGCAGCTCTAACACCTCTTGAGGCCCTATCTCTGCAGTACATTTGGTAAGCTGGAGGCACAGTCTTGGCCACAAATTTCGCTAGGCAGCCTCATGGTCTGGTAAAACAACTACATGAGCTTTGCGTGTTAGGAGTACCGACCAAAAAGATCAGTTTTATTTACGATGCTTTGGCATCCATATTAATCCGTCTGACTTGCTTTTGTGCAGCAGGTCAACACTTGCTACCCGCACTTTCGTTATCGGTTGCAAAGACGATAGACTGAGCCGATAGCGCGGTAATGCGACTGCTTTGAATTAACTGACGATCGTTTGTTAAGACATTCCAAATAAACAGATCACTATCTTCATGCAACTTACCCTGCACCAAAAATGCTTTCTGGCCTTGTTTTTTCTCGCCTTTTACGCTTTCCCACAGCGATTTGTGTTTCGCCACCGTCTGCTTTGAGTGATCCTTCTCAACGAAGATGCTAGTACCCTTTATTTTGCTCGCCCTTCTCAGCACAGCTTGCTTTTCTGGGAAGTCTTAAAAATACAAGATAATCGCTCTGTTCAAGTCTGAAGTACAAAGCCTATGATTCCTGGCAACAGAATTGGATTTAACGCCGAGCGGGTGAAACGTTTCAGAAAGGACCTTCTTTTTAAGATCGGATTTCGTTTCTTCCGACTTTTCTGGGATACAAAAACAATCAAAGTTTGAATGTCTGCATCTGTCTTCAAGATCGCTTGGCTTTCGGGCTTACAAATTTATTGAGGTTGTGTGCATCTTAAGAAGGTTGTCTAGACTATCTAATTTTGAGTTTTTCAATTTTTATTTCAGCCATATGGCCCTAAATTTTTGAAGGACTAGCTCATTTTGAGTTTTTCAATTTTTATTTCAGCCATATGGCCCTAAATGTTTGAAGCACGCCACGTAATGTCGGCTAACAGGTCTCCCGCTTTTGTGGTATGGCCTGCTACTTCACTACATAGAGCTTTATGGATCTATAAGTTTAAACATCAAGTTCTGGATTGGCTCGGCACGATTTGGATTTGCTCGGTCGAGGGTTTTGTTCGGGACCACCACAAAGTCGTAACTAAAATACACAGACACAACCGAACGAAATACAAATAGCGGGAATTGCTACAAAGTCAGCTGTACACCCTACTTACCTGCACAAGGCAGAAGAAAGGTTTCGCCGTGTTTCCAAGGTTTTAACCGTGCCCACTGACGATGGAGGCTTCCAGATATCTTTATATATGCGAAGATCGGATAGCATCGCGAACCAAGCACTGCCAGGGGGCAGCAACCTAGTGGTGAAGCCGCATGAATCCCTGTGTTGCGGCTGTGTGTTGCAGAAAGGAAATTGTTGGATCGAAAGCGGCGAGTATCTTCCCGTGGCAGTTGGAGATTATGAAGGTACGTTAGAGATGCAGAGTAGCAAACTGTGCAGCAGGCAGAAGAAAGTTTTAGCCATATTTCCACGGATTTCGCCATGCCCAATGAATCGATGCTGGAGCTGACACGCAGGCAAGGCGAGGAGTTATCGCGCGGCGCGAAGTCGAAATTTGATGTCTGAGATTTGAGAATTTCTAGTAGTTCGTGCTGTACGAGGGATGAAAAGTAGCCGCTGGTCATCGCTAAGAAGCAGCGTTATAATCGGGTTTTTCGTTGGTAATATGATCAGGAGTGTGGTTCAGCGCTTGCATTGTGACGTTTAATTGTTCGTCAATCGTTGCGATCTTACATTCACAGAGAACTACGAGGTAACTAGATGCAGTCACCATCCGCACATGAATACTTCTTGTGGCATCCATGAAAGCACGGGGTACCAAAATAAATTTGTAGAGAATATTCGCATCGCCTTTAAATAAATTGTCGCAGCTTCCCAATCAAACATACGCTGAGTTTACCTGAGCAAACAAAGCCGCGAAATCTAGTAACAGTGCAACACCCCCAATAATCTCATTACTATTTACCAGCGCAGGCAGAACTTCACCCAGTAAAGAAACTTTGTTAGTACCACAGTCGACCATTGATCCGCTCTCGCGTAAGAACTCTATACTCAACATAATGGGAGTTGCTTGGGCCAGCACGCTAACTTCCATGGGGAATGTTTCTTAACCAAGCGCAACCACCGCGGAACGAACGCCGACAGCGCGGAAATGCTAACCCTCGACCACGCGGAAAAGAGCATTGTGATGGCACGCAAAGATAACGTTCTCTCCAAGAGGATTCTTCAAAGAAAGGCTCATGACCAAAACTGGTGCAACACTTTCCACCTGAACTAATCTTTCCCAACCGAGCACACTAAATATCATTGTATTCTTCGATAATATTAAAGGCAGGATTTGGATCACAGGAGCTTTAGGCACAAGCACCACTTCCCAGCCCTGGCGTACCTATAGAATGGTGCAGCAAGAGGGATTGGTCTTGATGCGCGCGCGGGGGAGGGAAGCTGTGGTTGTGCAGGGGGAAATCAGTTGGCATGTTTTTTTATAGGCGTGACTTTTAGAAAGTGCAAATTCAAACAATTGTGTCGTTAGGCGGGTTGTTGTGTATTGCAGCCGGTGGTTGTGCCATGTGCCATTCTGGCTGCAGTCTGCGAGAGGGAAGAAATCGGGCCATCTGAAAAGAGTGCCGAGTGTTGTAGGAAAGAGGAGCAGGTGGGGCCCCGACAAATTTCTGGAGAGTTCCTCTGTAGTGAGCAGGTGCTCAGTCCCTAGAGTCATTGTAAACGATCGAAATGTCCTGAACAAATACCGATAGGTAGAGTCACATGAGAGTTCATCTGAAAAAGTGGAAGGCGCAGCCTTGAACTTGATCACTGGAATTCATTGAGGACTTTTGTGGTGAGTCTTGCAATGCAAACTGTTAGTAGACGGGACGGGCTGGAGCGGCGCAATGGTTGCCGGGAAAGTCGCAGCAGACACCTTGCTGGCTGCGATCAATATATCTGAGAAACAGTGACGAGATGTCTTTGGAAGGACATGCATATAACTCCAGACTTGATACGGTGGTGACGTTTGCTAGACGACTGAACTTGGGTGATGGGCGCTGCATGTTCAGTGCCTCGAATACTTTGCAGTGACGGCTCACGTCGTGTGCGGGCACAAGGACTTCGTTTGTTCTTCAAACCCGATAGTCGTCCTCAGTAATTCCCTTAACCAGGTACCCATCTTGTCGTGCTCGGACATGCAGTGGTTAACCAAGCGGCACAGATTGAACACTTTCTCCATGTACGTTGTGCAGGTCGGTCCAGGAACCAGGGCTTGTTGCACGTTAGTTTTTTTAGCATTTTTCTTTTATGCAAACTTAATCTGCGAAACGGTTTTTATTTCGGTAGGAAAGTTATCCTACAATTTCGATGTTTCTGCGCGGTTTTTAGACCACAGGAGGGCAGTTGTGGAGAATGACAAAAGTGTGTTCACTTGCTGCGATGCAAGCTCCAGACGACGGTACTGGCTGACTCCTTCGTAATGATTCAGCCAATCTTATACGTCCTCTTCCGGAGCCCCCGAAAACATGTGCGGCGCCCTCGGGTGGGGTAGGCGCTCACCCTGCCTGGAGCAGCGGCGCCAGGGAATTTGGTGTCCGACATGTTTTTCCTTCTGTGGGGTAGCCCACCATTCCGCCTTCTCTACATAAACTCGTTGGCTATTTCTTGGGTGACGATACCCAGCTTCTCTACAAATCGAGAAAATATTACAGGATGAGATGGGGTTCACAACAGAGGAAACACCGCAGTGCGTAAGAAGCCGACGCGGGAAATGATCAGCACACAGGGGGTAGCGTTCAGAAAATGCCACTTATTTTCTCTAGGCATACGATGCCGACCCTAGTTTAATGTTTTTTTTTCACATTGTGTTTCGCGCCACTTTCTGTCGTAGCAATGTAATATCTTCTGGAGTTACGAGATATTTAACTAAGCATTGACATTTGTTTCAATGCTCAGTGAGAAATCCAGCAAAGGCGGTTACCGTGATCTTTATTCGTTTAATATCACAAACACTTGTAACTCTTTACCAATATTCGCCAATCTTTGCCATAGAAATGCCATAGAAATTGATGCCATAGACATGCAATTTAAAAAGCGTGCGATAATATTTCTCATGCTCGCATACTAATAAAACTCAAAGGCTAAACACATATCGAAGTATTTTTGAGTTTGATGTTTTGACCGATTCATACCAATTTGTTTTCCTAAATGATCTGGACTCGGCCTTTGCAAAATTCACATTTGGTGATTCTCAATGCTCCGTACTTGGAGAAATCTTCCTTATTTACACTGTTCATGTCAATAACAACCTGCAATTAAATCCTGCATTGTTTGCCAATGACTGCATTCTCTGCACACGAATAATAAAATAATTTATTAGTAAAAATCATACCAAATATCAGACTGTTTTCTGGTAAATATATTTTAATGCTCACATGCTCAATCTGTGGATTACCGAAGAAAATTATTATAACAATCATTGCTGTTGAGACTAACACATGCTTAATCTCGAAACTACCTTTTTGTGTCAGGAGAGCTACGTTGATGGAACGATTATTGCCACTCCCAAGGTGTCCCAGCACACAAGTAAGTTGATATTTAAGTATAGCTGTTAGCCATTGCATTTGAATTTGATTGTGTATTTCCAAAAAACGGCCCAGGCAAAGACGCTGCAAGTCTGTGGGAATCATTTAAACCGTAAAATACCCCCACGAATGGCCGATAATACAGGGGCAGTAATTACATTTTGCACACCGAGATTGTATTTCTACGGTAGCTGTCGAAGACACACCAAAGCGTAAAAGTTACTCTCCGAAAGTGTGAGAGAATTGGGTTTACGGCGGTGGCCAGAAAGCAGCTGCGAGTAATTATTCGGTTTTTTATCCGTAATAAATAGTCTATGTTATATATAGCTAAAGCAGGTAGAAGCCACAGTTGTTGCCAACGTTTCCTCAAAGCGGAGACTTGCCTTCCTCAGGGCCCTGACGAAGAGGGCTCTTTGTTGAAACGTTGGCAACAATGGTGTTTTCTACCTTATTTGAATGTTTCGTTTTTATATATATATTTAAATATATATATATATATAGATATATATATACTTATATAGACTGAAAAGATAAAAACTCACACAGAGCGCGACAAAAATAAGGTTAGTAGAGACAGAGACAAACGAGCAAGACGTAGAAAATAAAAATAAGTTTACTGACGTTTCAGGGACAGGACTCCCTTTCTTCACAGTACAAAATAAGTTCGTTTCAGAGCTATATATATACAGAAAATGTAGCACGCGCGAGGGTAAGATAAGAGGAGGGAGAGTTTGTACCAATGGATCATGGTTGGTGGGTAGCAAAAGAATGAAGAGAGAGCGGGAAAATTAATTACAAAAAGGATAATAAGAACACACAGTCACGCGGTACGAACTTGGAAAAAAAGAGAGAGAAGAACCAAACACAGAAAAAAAATAAATAATTAAAAAATAAACAATAATAAATAACAAGGTAATTTTCCTCCCCCATGGTAACCGTGGTGAAGAGGGGTCAAAACAAGATATGCCCATGCCCGTGTTTGACATGGGCAAAACGATTAGTCACGCGGAACGAAGACGGTCCAAAGAGGCTATTGCACACATAGGGCGAACATCTGCTCATTCACACCCGTTCTAGGAATCCAAGTAAGGTCATTGAAACAAGAGACACGTGGCTTCTGTTGGTGGGAGGCGGGGGTCGCGCCCAAAAGCAGTAGGACAGGCCGTTTCGACAGGAAAGAGTGTACATTGGTATACAAAGGTCGAAAAAATAAATAAATAAAAAATAACCAGGTTTTTTTCCCCTCCCTTGTGGCAAAGGGGTGAAAGAGGGGTCAAAACAAGATATGCCCATGCACGTGTGTGACATGGGCAAAAAGATTAGTCACGCAGAACAAGGAAACGAAGATATGCAAATGCACACAAAGGATGAACATCTGCCCATACACACCCGTTCTAAGAATCCTGGTAAGGTCATTGAAACGTGAGACATGTGGCTTCTGTTGGTGGGAGGCGGGGGTCGCGCCCAAAAGCAGTAGGACGGGTAGTTTCGAGTCGAAATGAGTGTACATTGATAGGAAAAAAACAAAAAAGTGCAAACACAAGGTCAAACAAGTCATGAAAAAAAAAGAAAACAGGCAGGTGCACGCGTATGTCGCTGCAGCAAGTGGTATTCATCTGCCCGGCGCATGGTGCCAGTTCAGGGAATGCCGAGGCGGTCAGCAACGAATATTAGAAAACAACAATACAAAAAAGAAAGAGGAGACGAAAACAATCACACACGCTCGCGTTCACAGATCAATTACAAGGTGAGAATATCAAAGCTAAAAATGGTACTGCAGCCTTCTACCCAGAACACAATGTCCAGACTTGTTCATCAAATTTGGTTCAGTGAAGCCATTGTGCTAAAAAACGTCTTGCTAGCACGAAACTATACCGAACTACGAGAGCTCGCCAACTAATGGGAGAATAATATTGAGGGAAAGAAATGAACAGGCATAACACTAGCCTGAGAAATGCAGCCGAAATTTTAATCTGAGGAAAGACAGGTTAATTTCCCATAACTTTCATTTGTGCCAAACGACGCTGATTTAAACTTATAGATAAGGTAATACTCACGAACCTCGCGATCGTGATGCGTTTTAAAACTAGATTCAAGAATTGTGGCCTTCAGTTGTTCAAAAGAATGACCAGGAGTGTTAACATGCTTTGATAAAGGCAAAGAAGGGCAGGTTTTTGCATGGGAGGGGTGATTGTTAAACCTGATTCGAAAGGGTGTTTCAGTGTGGCCAATGTATTGTTTCCCGCAGAGGGTGCATTCCAGCAGGTATACGACGTTGGCGGAATCACAGTTAAAGTTACCTTTTACATTAACATAATAGTTTGAAGCTGTGCTGGCGTCGCGCTGTGTGGTGGTCATTTGTGGGCATACCTTACACCATGGTTTCTTACAGTGCATGCAACCAGTTGTCTGTGGTCGGCTGATGCTGGATTTGGTGAGAACGTCGCCCAAATATTTGCTGCGTCTATAAACAACACGTGGTGGCTCGGGGAATATTCTCTTTAGGCGTTCACTTTGAGCGAGGATATTGTGATGTTTCCTTAGTATGGAAGCAACTTTCGGATATATATATACATATATATATACACATATATTTTTGGGCAGAAATAAGGGTTGGCAGTCAAGAAAACCTCGCCAAGCAAAGAGGAGGATGTAGTAGGTCATTGAAACAGATAAAGAATTTGGAAAGAAAGAGAGAAAGTGGAGAAAAAATGAATGGCCGTCAGGTGGGACCCGAACCCACGACGTCCAGAATACCGCTCTGGTGCGATGGTGCGATAACCAATACGCTACCGGTGGGACAATTTTCCCCTCCACTTTCTGGGGTATTTATGTTTTATGTATTTTTTTCTGTGCTTTGAATAGCATTCCTTATTTCAAGAATAGCATTCCTTATAGCCAGGCCGACCGTTTCCAACGAATCTGCTCAAAATCGGAAGATTTCACTACCAACGCCAGAAATATAAAAACCATGCTGGAGGGGCAGGGGTACCCAGCGCGTGTAACTGATGACGATATAAAAAATGCCGAAGCACTCAACCGCGTGGACCTAATTGCGAACCGTCCCCCACAACGCGACTTACAACGAACAAACCTATGCTTAACGTACAGCACCAACTTTCCTATCGTAAAAAAACATCTTGAAGCGGCACTACAACATTCTCGAACAAAGTGAACGCCTCAAACGGGCGTTTCCGTCCGTTCCAGGCGTCGTCTACCGACGATCCCCGAACCTCAAAGACACACTCGTGAACGCAAGGACAAATTCATTGTCCGCGCATAATGAATGCCGGCCATACCTGAAACCGCGGTGCCTGTCTGCAAGGCAATGCAACAGACAAGCACAGCTCAAAGCTCCAACTCAGAGTACTCTTTAAAAATTCGCGGGAACACGACGTGCGACACTTCCAATGTGATTTATTTGATTGAATGCAATGTGTGTCGAATGCAATATATAGGGCAAACAGGGACCTCTTTGAGGCTCCGGTTCAATAATCACAAAGCGCACGCCAACACGCGCTTGACCCTGCACCTCTCCAGACACCTCAGCCTTCCAGATCATTCTTTCGATAAACTAAGCGTCACGCTCTTAGAGACGGGGTTCAGGTCAAACCGGGAACGAGAAAAACGTGAATCATACCTCATATACCGACTCAATACAATAAAAAAGGTATAAATGATGACCCAGGCACACTTGCAGCGATTAAAACATTGTCATCTACCTAACCGTATCAGTGGCGCTGTGGGTGTAGCCGGAGCCGGACTCTCGAAATCACATGCACGTGAGCGTTTGTTCAGTGGATTTTTCCCACATTGCTGATGTCTTTCCGTTTTTGTTTTCATTTTTATTCCTTCTCTCCTTTTCCGCTCTTCGTGTTCACTGCTATCCTTTTTTTTCTTAATTCTCTCTTTTATAATATTGTTTTATAACTTTGGAAACCTTTTCTAAATCTCCGTCACAATCTTACAATTAAGCAATGTTGCTTAGTGTCGGTGCTGTTTCAGCAATAACTTCTGTTTACCTTCTCCCCAAAACACGTTTTCGAAAATTGGTTGGGAGATTTACAGGTTTGTATATGGCGCATAACCCGGAAGATAAGCAATACAATTCTGGGGTCTGCGGTATTACTCGAGCGCACATATCTTTGTCGCTGTTATGACTATTCGCCCCCGCGGACTGGTTACATTTTTGACTGCTTGCAAATCTATTTTTCCCTCCCTTGCACCTACAGTCGTCTTCTAAGCCCGGCTACCAAACCATCAGGGTTTTTTTCTCCGTTTCCCCCCCCCCCCCATCCCGTTGAGCAGCTTGCGTTCTGGTTTGGCTGTTTCCGCCCCATCCCCCACTCAACCAAGGGGAGACACCGATGACGCACGGGTTGTCGCTGAACTGCAAAGTGGCAGCTCTTAAAAAAGACCTGAAAAGTCGGCCCAGCACCCCGTTCTCGCAAGGCGTCCGTCCGGCGAGGGAACGGCGGAATGGTGGCGGACCGTTTCCTTCTGCACGACCACAAAACGTCCTTTAATTGTCTCAGCTCCGGGAACGGGCCCATAAACGGGCTGTAAAATGCCCTGTTCGCACTTTCCGAACATATGGCGGGACACTCGCTTTCAATCAACGGAAACGCGATCCCTCGGAGCGTCTGGGCGTTAGCATGGTGACGGCTAGCGGCGGAAGATATATTGCCTTCTCTCCTTTGTTCTACAACCCCACTTTCGGATGCTGTTCAGCTTTTCGCGTTTCCGCCACCACTTGAATTCCTGTTCAGTGCTCTTTCATCTCCCTTTCTGCCTTTTTTTTTCTCTCCAACTATCTCGGCGTCTCTCTCTTCGTTGATCATTTTTTGTTCATTCTTCCAATAAGAAAGATTCCCGCTTCGTGTTTGTGTTGTTCACGTATGTTTGTGTGCGGTATCGATGGGCATTCGTAAACCCGCTTTCCACTTTCGACATATATGCTCTCTTCCGAAACGACCGAAGCCATCATTCCTGTAGAAGACTTGTCTCGAAGTCGAAACGGCGAAATAAACCCTCCGCTGTTGCTGTTACCGAGGTTTCTTACTTTGGGTTCACCACGCCTTCGGCCCCGTCGCCAGCATGCCATATATATATATATATATATATATATATATATATATATATATATATATATATATATATATATATATATATATATTATAATGGGGTTTATTAGCAGACGGCTAGAGCGTGGTAATGAGGGCTGGTTGTACCAGAGGCCAAGCTAGCTCAGGAGTCCACGCGCAAGTCTCTCAGCAAGATCGTTCTCGATGGGGCTGCTCCGATGACTGAGCCTTGCACATAGACCCAGTTGGGGGATTGACGCCACCTGACAGTCAGCCTCGGTCTCAGTTGAGCACACACCCCTTTGGCCACACTGGCGCGCATGCTAGCGGCCACTATCTCTGTTACAATTACCCCCCGGGAAAAAAAAGGAGCCATCCTTGGCGACTCAAGGCGAGGTGAGGACGAGCGGGTCGTAATACGGCTTAAGGCGCTGAATGTGAACAGTCTCGCGGCCACGGCGACTACGATCTGTAGGAAGAGTGACCGGCTCAACGACGTAATTCACGGGTGAAGTTCGCTCGACGACTCGGTAGGGTCCCTCGTATTTAGCTTGTAGTTTGCTCGAAAGGCCTGGGGTATTGGACGGTGTCCAAAGCCAAACTACTGAACCAGCAGCGTATGTAGCAGCGCCGATGGAAGCGTCGTGGCGAGCCTTCTGACGACCTTGGTCTGCGGTTGTGAATGATCTCGCCAGTTGGCAGCACTCTTCTGCGTGCTTGGCGATTTCCGAGACGGGTGCAGACTCGGACGCATCCGGGTGGTATGGCGGTCCTTTGAAAGGCGTATTATCTTGTTCCAATGTAGTTGCTTACAAAATAACAAAACGTTTCTACTTTCAGAAAAAAAGAAATAAATAACTTCCCAGTGATAATGTACACATCACGTGCTACTGAGGAGGAACAAATGTTTTTCTTTAATTTTTAAACCAATGCAGCGAGATGGTATCTTCAAGTTTACCAGATGCGTAACTAGGTTTATTATTTGTGGAAAAAATTGTCGGTTTCTTTGTCGAACAAATTGGGGGAAAAACTGATCGATTTGGTCAAAGGGGTCAATTTTTCCAGAGTTGCTAGTCAAAAAGTTTATTCCAAGATATACGTCGCGGGTGCTGGTAGCCGAAACAACCAACGCATCAGGATACATTGTGCCTTTAAGGTGACGCGCAATGGGCACGTGCCTTTTGGCGTTAGGAGATGAGCTCCTGCTGTGCGTATGCGTGGGCCGTCCAATCTGGTCGTAACTTTATTCAGCTGAGACGCGAATAACCCGGTCATTTCTGTGTAGCCTGCTTTCATGTCTGTGATTGTAACTCTCAAAGCCCTGGATGGACAACTTGAAGGTGGACGCCGCCCTCCTTGTGTTCCGGGTGAGTCGGGGGGTCGTATCTCTTCTAGTGCGTAATGACACTCGGGCACTGTGTGTCGCCGTCTTCATCTCCTCGATGGCAGGGTTGGTCATGTCAGGTAAGCATCGCACGAGTGACTTTCGCCGTGCTCGGGAGTCACGTCAGGGTTACATCTGTGGTCTGGATGAGTGTTTGTTTCGGAGTTCGGTGCGTCTTTGCGTTGGTGGAGGTGTTCTGGGTTTTCGCCATTGAGCAACTTCACCTCCAGAAGTTGATGTTTTTATTTTATCCCTAAGCTGGCAGGGTGATCGTCCAAGCCTGAAGGCTGCGTTGAGGCGACGGTTCGTAGACTGATAGGGGTAGCGAGACGGCGAATGGTTGAAGTGTGCTATAACTCGGTGGTTTATTATCATCATCGCCATCATCACCAGCTATATACGCCCACCGGAGGGCAAAGGCCTCTCCCATTGATCTCCAATTACTCCGGTCCTGTGGTAACTGCAACCTGCGACCAATTTATCCCAGGAAACCACTTGATCTCATCCGCCCATCTAACTTTCTACCATCCCTGCCACTCTTGCCTTCTCTAGGGATCTACTCTGTTACCCTTAAAGACCTACGGTTCTCCTGCCTTCGTTGTTCTTCCTAATTTCTACTAATATACTCTTGACAAGCGTTTGCTCCTTGACCCCTCTGCGCTCTTCTTGTCCCTTAATGTTACACCTACCATCTTGTGTTCCTGCGCTCCCTGAGTCATGCTCCATTTAACTTGAACCCTCTTAGTGAGCCCCCAAGTTCCTGTCCCGTTGGTGAGTACCGCTAAGATGCAGCTGTCAAGCACTTCCTTCTTCAGGGACAATGGCAGGCTGCCATTCATTGTCTGACAATGCCTGCCGAATGTAGTCAACTCTATTCTTTTCCTTCTAATTATCTCTGCGTCATGGTTGGGATCCGGGGTCACAACTTTGCTTACGTCGATATATTTGCTTACCACTTCCATTGCTTCGCCACCTATTTTAAACCATTGTGCTCTCCCGAGGTTATTGCCCATTACTTTAGTTTTCCACATAATAATTTTCATGTCCACGGTTCTACTCAGTCACCCGCTGTGGTGGCTCAGTGGCTAAGGCGTTGCGCTGCTGAGCACTAGGTCGCGGGCTCGATTCCCGGCAGCGGTGGCCGCTTTTCTGATAGAATCGAAAAGCAAAAACTCCCGTGTTTGCGAGATTTCGGCGCACGTTAGAGATCACCAGGTGGTCAAAATTAATCCGGAGCCCTCCACTACGGCGCGCCTCATCGCCTGCGTTGCGTCGGCGCATTGAACCTAACAATCAATCAATCAATCAATTCTACTCAGTCCAGTGCGGTAAGCATGCTTATCCATTCATCCCCCGAGTTACTCAGCAAGGCAACGTCATCAGCAAATGTGTGAATATTGAGGTATTCTCCATTAACACTTATGCCCTCCTATTCCCAAACTACTGTTCTGAATACTTGTTAAAATGCTGTGGATAACATTGCAAATGTGTACTTGTTGGACGCCCTTCTTTATATGTATTTTACTGCTCTCCTTATGGAACATGGTGGTAGCTGTGGACCCATTGTAGATATTCTCTGGTATTCTTACATATTCTTCGTGTATATCGAGGCTCAGTAATGCCTCAATGACTGCTGAGGTTCCGACCGAGTCAAAGTATACTCTGCGCACTTCTCTATCACCTCATTGATCGTGTTAAATATGATCCATAGTTAAATAGCCTTTAAAAAACGCTGCTTGTTATTTAGGGTAACTGAAATTTATGGTTGCAGAGATTCTGTCAGCGATTACCAGGGTAAGCACCTTGTAGACAACTGACAGTAATCTTGACGGTTTGTATTATTTCAAGTTCTTCATTTTACCTTCTTATGCATTAGTATGATGTTTGCGTTCTTCCAAAACTCATTGCGTGTACAGGATTGCCAAATTTTTCTAGTACAATTTGCAAAACATCCTTTAAAAGGTCTGTTGTTATCTGATCTTCAACAGGTGATTTGCTACGTTTCATTTCTTTCAATGCATTCCGTACTTGTTCTGTCGTTACTGGTGGGATGTCTATTTGCTCTGAACTACTTTCTCGTTCCGTATTATCCTGAACGCCTGGCTACTGCAGAGATCACTATAGAACTCCTCGGCTACTATGACTAATTAATCACTATTTGTGATGAGAACGCCTTGCTTGTCTTTAAGTGCATATAGGTGATTTTTTCCCACGCCTGGGCAATTCTTCACCGCTTTCAGGCTGCCTCCATTCGATCATCGACATAATATATTTCCGTATGTCAACTGTCTTGCGCCCATTGTTTAACTTCGCAAGCTCGGCAAGTTCTATTCCGTCAGCTGGGATGGAGATTGTCATGGTCTGCAATCTCTAAATAAATATTTCGTCTCCTAAAAAGTTCACTAGTATTCTATCTAGCCGTCATGCCCCCGACTTCTGCTGCGCATTCCGTGATAATGCGTGTAAAATTGTCGATGGCTTCCTCTGTCCGAAGCTGTGCTTCCGTGGTAAGAGCTCAATGTCGCTTATGCTGCGCGATCCTGAATTCTTCTACTTTACGTCTTACTGTTAGCTCATTCATCGGGTCCTTTCGTACTAGCTTTCTACGGTCCATCCTCAAATCTGTCCTAATTAAAGATCTTACCATAGAGTGGGCACTACACCTTACCCTTCGGAAGACATTGTAGCGGCTCGGCCGGGGCAGCCGAGGGAGCTCGCCCCGACAGAGCAGTGCACCTCGTGACTGCAGATCGTCATGAGCCGTGACCCACGAGGCACCAGTCACAAGGCCGGCAGTTAGATTCTAGACACCGGGCCGACAGCACCGGCGCCATTGTTCGCCCGTCTCCGCCGCTGTTCGCCTTCTACTCTTCGCTCCGTCCTCCGCAATAAATGAAGGCGGAACGTCTCCTCACGTCCCCTTCAACTTCTACATCCTGTACTACGCCAGGGTTATCGCATTTTATGAAGTGTATTTCATTTTTATGCTCCCCATTCGGGCGCCTCCAGATTCACATCCAGCCCTCCTGCTTGCCATAGAACGTATTCATGATGTGTACATTATTCTTTTCTGTGAACTTGACTTGTAGGTACCCCCTGATTTTTTACACCCCAGACTATAGTTCCCAACTGCCTTGTCTCCAGCCTGATGCTTGCCTACTTCAGCACTGACGTCTCCCATAACTACGGTATACTGCGTTTTTACTTTTGCCATTGCCGATTCCGCATCTTCATAAATGTGTTCAACTAGCTGGTTGTCGTGACAGCATGTAGGCGCGCAGCCCTGTACGACCTCGCGTTTGTAACTGTTATAAGGCCTAATTATAAGACCGGCTACGCTTTCGTAATGCTTTAGTATTTGTCTATATCGACAGCTATGCTTTAATTGAATAGAAATCCCACTCTCAGTTCTCTTCTGTTCACTAGACTACGGTAACATAGGACGTGTCCATTTTTCAGCAACGCAAAAGCTTCACCTGTCCTCTTAACCTTACTAAGCCCTACCACATCCCATTTATTGCCCTCTAATTCTTCGAAAAACCCTTAGACTCGCTTCGCTAGGCAAAGTTCTCGTGTTAAACGTTGCCAGGTTCAGATTCCAATGGCGACCTGTCTGGCTCCAAGGATCCTGATCCCCCAATACTGCTGGACAGGTCTGACCACGGCCGTGGTCAGTTGCTTCGCAGCCACTGCACACTTAGGACCATGGGTTAATTGGCGAATTCATAGGAGGTTCTAGCCATTATACACAAGGGTGGCCAATCCGGCTCTGGTGAGGGAGTGCGTTGCCGGTAATGGTCGCTGCGGTCAGCCCACATCCCAAGCCTTATTCTGCAATTTCAACAACACGCGAATTTTTTTGAAATCCGGTGTGAATTGTCTGGCACCTTGATTGGAACTACTGTCCTTCTGCACGCGAAGCGTCTACACCACCGCTACCTGCTCATTTGGTGCTATACAGGAGTTCTCTTTCTGTAGGGGGCTGCCGATGTAGGATCGTGGTGGGTCGACGGAGTACCCTCGCCAACCGAGCCTTTTCTAGCGGCAGCGATGGTAGATGTGGTCGGCCTCTTCACATTTGGAGCACAGCCGACAATTATGAGACGTTCGCAACACGTCGGTCTTCTTTGGTACGAGGTGTTGCACCACAGGCGGTCGGGCAGGTGACAGGGGACGACGGTACGTAGCCTCGTGACAATAGGGTGGAATTAGGTGAGGGTGATGGGCAGCTGTCACGTATGATAAGGATTGTGGCTGGCGGTGTGCTTCTGGCGTCGATTAGGTTCCCAGAGCAGGCTGCACTTCTTCCTAATGACGCCGGTAAGAGAAGTAACATGGCATTGAGGTGGCTTGGCAGAAGTTTCTTTAGCTCCTCTCTCACTACTGTGCACATATTATCATGAAGGCTATTGGACAGAATGCGAATGCTGTCGACGTAGTTCGCATGGGCTGCGCAAACATAGTGGTGATCACACTCATTAACCCGCATGTCGATGGCCTTCTTTATTGGCTTCGGTTATGAATTCAGTGACAATTTAGGGCGGAATACAGCCAAGCCCAGCAAACAGCTATTAGTTCACACTGCGCATTGCACGGGTCTTGAAAGGCATTTTGAGCACACTAAATGAACAAGCACAATTGGTAGATAGGGTGACCAACATCATCTGTACAAAGAATAGAATTTTTGGGTGCAGCGGAAAGCTCACACTCTCGTTACAAAGTTTTTTGCCGCGTTACCATCCTTTCCGGTGTGTTTCTGGCCTTCGCCACTTTCCGGCATGTACGTCATTGATTATCACACGTGTGTCACAAAGTAGAAATGTTGAAACAAGACACCTTTTCCGCGTACGTCCGTCGAAGAGAAACATCTTCTACGAAGAGTCTATGGCTCGCAGTGCTGCATTCCGTTATTTAGCACTTCCTGCCGCAAGCCTAATGCTAGTGTGTTTGTCTATATTTATCGTTTTTACTAGATTACCACGCTACCCGTTCAGCCGCGTTGGCTAGGCCCACACGGCGATGACACGACGCCGACTTCCGAGTTGGCAGACCGAATTGTCACACGACGTGGACAGTGGCACAAACTCATCGGCCGATCGCAACTCTCCGTACTGTGACTGGCTTGCTGACCACAGACGCCAATACCGATCGGCCGAACGGTCATCGGGAATGCGATCGAGAAGCCGAAACTCCACCTAGACTTCATTTGTGCTGTAATTATTACGGCTCTGTTCAGCTAGATGCTACATTGTATTTAACATCGTAAGCTCCATGAAGTTCATTCAACTCAACACTAACTCTGCTGTGATTTGTGTTTGGGCTTCGTATGCTTAGGCCATTCGCTTTGTCTATAATTCGTCTCCCGGAAGGACACATGCCATATTCTTGAGCGACCAGGAACGCTCCTGGAAATATAGGCTCATTTAAAGGAGGGAAGGAGTTATAGAAGGTTTATTAGGTAATAAGGAATAAATATCGACCAAACATTTACTGTAAAAAGTAAAACAAAAGCCCTGCCAGCACTGTTGCCGCAAGGCTAAATCACAGTCGCAGCCGAAACAGGGATGCTGCTGGGGATCAACTCTGTGTGGCTTTAGAGAACCTTACGCCGAATTTATTATGCAACAAGGGTTCAATAAACCAGTCAGGACCCAATAAATCAAGCAGAAAATATTGTTGCGACACTAAGGGCGGGTGTCGATGTATACAGGTCACTTCGGCACAACCGCCCATTGCGTTGTGGCTCAGTGGGCTAAAGCCTCGCGCAACTCAAGCAACTTTTCGGGTTCATACCTCAGCTGGGCGTTTTTATTTTGTTTTGCTAGTTGTTCAAGTGGCATGGTTGGCGTATCGTATTCACAAATAAAAAAAAACATTTTTAGTTGAACTGTGGAACTATCATACCAAACGTCAAGGCATAGTTTGAGCCATTGGCACGGTTGGTTCTTTTTAAATTTGTGCTTTATATATAAAAAAAGGAAATTGTACTTGGAGAGGAAGAAATACAGATGTGTGCATTTTGCGAAATGGGCATTTCTTTGCATAGAGCCAACATACGTTACTGCCTTCGGCTTGAATAAGACAACAGCGGTGCTCGAGGGGCGGTAGGCGGAACAAGGGATATAGGGCTGGTAATGGCAACCAAAAACTGCCACGTATCGCAATTGGCAAAACTGAGCCCGTAAAAAACGAACGGAGTGCTTTTTGCGACACAAAAGTGCCTCCGGGCCAACAAGAGAAAAAGCGAGGGCGGGATATTTGTAAATTGCGATCAGAAGCAGGGTTATACGAAGGAGCAAGCGCCGCCCCAAAGGTCACCCTGCTCTTTAGAAACCCTTCGTAGTATCAGTTACGGTGAGCTTGTCCAGTTAATAAACCGAGAGTCGCGTAAAAATTTTCCGGAACTTTTCCGACTAGAACTGCCAGTGTGACCGCGAAGCTTATCGCCAACGAGCCACAGATGGCCAGGGCCAGAAGCTGAGAAGATTAGGAACCGGACGGCGATCGAGAAAATCGACTCCCAGCAACAGCAAGGAGAAACGCAACCCTTTTAGGGGCGAAGCTCCTAAAGCCGTGGGTCTGTCCATCCCTTGTGTCTCGTGGTACGTGACCGGCTAGTTCGATGACTCACTTGCAGGTGGCGCTACGTGACCGCCTAGTTCGATGACTCACTCGCAGGTGGCGCTGGTGCAAGTGACGTCATGATGACGTCACTCGCACGTGACTGACACTATAAAAGGCAATCGCTGTTGACGCGCTTCCTCTTCGCAACGAGTCACCGGATGGACGAGGTGGTTGTTGACAAGGCTGCGGAGCGGAGGGCGCGCAGGGCGGCGGCAGCGCGCGCTCGCCGACAGGATCCCGCCGTGCGCGAAAGAGAGGCCGAAACATCTCTTCTAGAAAGTAGCGCTAACCGCGCGTCGGCAGCTTCGGGCTGAGCTCGCTTGATGCGTTTTGCAGCCGCCTCGCGAGCTCTCACTGCATCGGGGTTTGCCTGCCGATACGAGCGCTTGCTTGCAGCCTCACGAACCCTACAACAACAACCAAAACAAACAAGAACAAAATAAAAGAACAAAATAAAAGATGATGTGTACAATGTACGCACACAGTCTTACCTCTTTCTTATTGATGTAATGGGCGAACTTTCACGGGAGAATTACGGTTACCGATGATCTCCCCCTCTCGAGCTTCGCCCCACTTATCATCATTCATTCCGTGGATATGGCGTAATTTTTTTTTCTTTCTTCTCCTTGTTCCAGGTCGACCGCGGCATTCCTGTCAAAGATAAGCTACATAGAGAGATAGGCTTGACACTCATTAATGCGAAGTTCCTATACAATAAAAAGATCTATACAGTACACTATAAACGTCGTCAATCGGAAAATAATTCTAAAATATATAATGAACAAGGACATTGGGAAATAATTTGCTTACCTGGATATTTCAAGCGATGGTGCAAGACAGTTGACTGCCCACTGTAGCAATGCCATCCGTCCGGAAAAGTGGAGTTCGTAGTGAACGGCACTGTGTCCGGCGAGAATGCCCTTCAGTCGACACTCGATGTTCACGTACATACCGCGCGGCGAACCACGCCGCCCAGTCAAGGTGAAATCACTCATCTGGTTGTTTTTTCTTCGCCACTTTTTATTACAAGAAAGCGAACACTCCGCACATTACGCACTTGAATAGCAGAAAGACACGACGAACAAAGCGCCTGCTTCAGCGGATTCCTCCAACGATACTAGCTCCGTTTTCCCGCCAAAATTGCTGAAGCGCGCGCTACCTTTGAAACCCTTCCACATGATAATATAAGAAACAGAAGCGCAAGTCGCAGCAACATGCAGCAGCGTTCCCACGGCTCCAGTGCGGATCAGTATCAGAGTAGGTACATGCCTGATTAGGAAAGGCGCGACCACTGGCGCGAAATTTTCTAGCTTAATTTTTGCGGTTTACACGCGTGGATTCTTGCATAACGCGTAAAAGAAAGCGAATATGGAGTTTCCCGACCCGCTTCACGCTGATATGGAAGAAAATCACGTGTAGTTTCAGTCACGTGGGCCCCAAAACGAAGTTTACGGCGCCAAGGAGCGTGTTTCACGCTTACTATGCGTGAACAAATTTATAGTTTATGGTGTGCGCCGGTTTGGGAGCGCCCGTTTCCTACCATGCCCGAGGAGGACGTTTCGTGTTTTTCGGTGCTTCAACGACGCGCTATACTTATAAACTGAACGGAGCTGGCGTGACGAGTGGCGACGATCGGCATTCATCCCTTCCGGAGTTTCGTTCGCAAAGATGCCGCCCCAACCACCCAATCGACAGGCCACTCACCCCTTAGCCGGTACGCTGTTGGGGGCAGAATTTGATGTAGGCTTCAAAAGCCGCCCAAGGACTTCAGCGCCGGTTGCGCCCTAGAGACCACGTCACTCTAGAGAACGTAGGCCAAAGTTTCAATAACTGTCAAAGATACTTCACATTCACTCAAGGAAGCCATTGAACACGCAATCTAGAAATATCGTGCTTGGAAGCGTTACCTATTAGGGATACTCTAAATGCCGAGACGCCAGCCGTAGACGAATTATTGTCATGTTTTGATTTGTGAAAAATGTCCAGGAGCAAAGATTTTTCCTCTAGGAAACGTAATGAACGCTCTCGGTTTTTTTTTCAGTGCAGCCCTATGCTACCACGTGGATCGTGCGGTCGCGGATGCACTTGTGATTATGGTACAAGAAGATGTAGAAGAAGTCCTCACCCGGGGCCACCTTCCTTCAATTAAGTGCATTTTATATGAAATAAAGATATTCTCAGAATTATTCATTCTGGTATAGAGATAACAAGTAAAGTTTTCCAACCAGCCATTGGACACAGCTTTCAATTAAAATGTAATCTGCTATTGTGAGATGCGGCTTTTGACTGCAGGCATGGTTGCAGCGGATGGACCGCAATGCCTCAAAATCCACTCTCGTTCTTCGTTCGGTTATGCTGCCGATTCTGATTTTGGCACGCACCCATTTTACGCCTGTTTTGGCGACCAGCTGCAAGTCATGGTTACCGCCAAAACATTTCAGTCTGCGTTCCGAGTTACAGTAAAAGAATAATTCGTGCTTATAACTCCTTAACGTCGATCTGTGCTTCCCTTGCCCGAATGCTTCATCGTCATCAATAGCACCAGCAGCGCCAGCTTTAAAAGAGCGGTTCTTCCTGGAATTCACCAGTGGGCACGGTTGCAGCGGATGGACCGCAATGGCTCAAAATCCACACTCGTTGTTTGTTCAGGATATGCTGCCGATTCTGATTTTTGTACGCACCCCTTCTACGCCTGTGTGTGCCACCAGCTGCAAGTCATGGTTCCTGCCAAGACATTTCAGTCCGCGCACCGAGCTCCAGTGACGGAATTCATCGTGCCGATGACTCCTAAACGTCGATCTGTGCTTCCCTTGCCCGAATGCTTCATCTTCATTAATAGCACCAATAGCGCCAGCTTTAAAAGAGCGGTTCTTCCTGGAATTCACCAGTGGCCACGATTGAAGCGGACGGGCCGCAATGGCTCAAAATCCACTGTCGTTCTTTCTTCAGGTTATGCAGCCGATTCTGATTTGGCACGCACCCATTTTACGCCTGTGTGTGCGACCAGCGGCATGTCATGGTTCCCGCCAAAACACTTAAGTTTGCGCACCCAGTTACACAGACGGAATTCATCGTGCCGATGACTCTTAAACGTTCATCTGCGCTTCCTTTGCCCGAATTCTTTATCGTCATTATTAGCACCAGCAGGGCCAGCTTTAAAAGAGCTGTTCTTCCTGGAATTCACCAGTGGCCACGGTTGCAACGGACGGGCAGCAATGGCTCAAAATCCACTCTCGTTCTTCATTCAGTATATGCTGCTAATTCTGATTTTGGCACGCACCCCTTCTACGCCTGTGTGGGCGACCAGCTGCAAGTCATGGTTACCACCAAAACATTTCAGTCTGCGTTCCGAGTTCCAGTAAAAGAATAATTCGTGCTTATGACTCCTTAACGTCGATCTGTGCTTCCCTTGCCCGAATGCTTCATCTTCATCAATAGCAAGAGCAGCGCCAGCTTTAAAAAAGCGGTTCTTCCTGGAATTCACCAGTGGGCACGGTTGCAGCGGACGGGCCGCAATGGCTCAAAATCCACTCTCGTTCTTTGTTCAGGTTATGCTGCCGATTCTGATTTATGGCACGCACCCCTTCTATGCCTGTGTGGGCGACCAGCTGCAAGTCATCCTTCACGCCAAAACACTTCAGTCTGCGCCCTGACTTCCAGTGAAAAAATATTTCGTGCTTATGACTTCTACACGTAAATCTGCGCTTCCCTTGCCCGAATGCTTCATCTTCATCTATAGCACCAGCAGCACCAGCTTTAAAAGAGCGGTTCTTCCTGGAATTCACCAGTAGGCACGGTTGCAGCGGATGGACCGCAATAGCTCAAAATCTGTCTCGTTCTTTGTTCAGGTGCGTAACTATATTTCACTGTATGGTAGAAAGAGTGACAATCACGGTCTTTTGCTGCTCCCGTGCCCCCGGGTGTTTTGTGAAGTTTTGTCTGACTGCCTTTACACTGATATTCTTTTATTAAAGGCTGGTATGTAAAAGCCAACTCGGGACCTCAAAAGAAGGTCTCCTCAAAAAGAAGCAAACATCCTAACCCCACCGAGAGCGACTCATAAACCGAACTAGACGAAAACAGTGAAAGGTATAAATTTAGAAAAAACGTTTAGGCACAGTCAGCGACCATAACAGCTAGCCACGAAGAAATAAAAATAAGTGTGGCAGAAAATCGCAAGTGCCAACGTAACACTGAATCTTATTTAGCTAGCTTCGGGAACAGGCTGACCATTGCAGAACAAAAAATTCAAAATCTAGACGAAATCGCGGAGCAGAGAAGTCTGCGGAATGTACGATAAAACAGCTTCAGGAAAAAAAACGTACTTCTGCAAAATCGTATTGATCAGCAAGAGGACAGGGCTAGAAAAGACAACCTTGTGTTTCATGGAATTCCCGATGAAAACAAAAGCTGGACCGAAAAGGAGAGAAAAATATTAGAACTCTTACCGTCATGTCCTGATACTCAGATCGACGATAGCTGCACTGGACGTGTGCATCGACATGGGCAGTTTTATGAGACGAAATGCCGTCTTTTAATTGTGAAATGCGCTAGTTTTAAAACAAGAGATCACATTTTTCAAGCGAAACAAATGCTGAGAGAACTAGAAATGAGTGTTAGTGAAGACTATTCGCCTGGAATGCGCATAGCTCACAAGGAGCTAATCGAGTTTGCGAAATTTCAGTCCGGTACCTCTTTTTTTAAAGTGAAATACATAACACTAATATTGAACTGGAAATACTACTTGTATAAACCATTCATGAAAAAAGTCGTGGAAACCGGGACGATTCCTTTTGCTCCGGATACTAATTGCCCTGCACGAACATAGGCAAAATCATCTCACACCCTGCATAGGGATCCAATAGCCAGCACTTATAACACAAAAAAGACATCCCAGTCACTGTTGTCGAGGGGTGTGGCTACACAATCATCATTTCAGGATGTTTCTGTTATGTTTGCGAATATTATAACTGTGATAAAACACGTACACAAGTTTTCGCGGCAATCAATTCATATTCCGCAAATATCGTTTCTTTACAGAAACGTGGCTTCACCCGAATATACGAGACTGAAATCTTCGAAACACCCAACATGTTTCACATTTATCGCTGCGATAGAGAACCGAGGCAATGTGTGGTCATGCTTGTGGCAATAAGTAAACAGTTTGAGTCCTTCGCCCTCAATATTTCGACAAATCTAAAATTAGTCTGGGTATCCGTAAAATTATCCCGTCGTCGCATTATCTTGGCCGTATGCTATCGACCGTCAAATGCCTCGTCCACTTTTGCCGCAGAGATTCACGACACCATAAATTCTGTAAAAAGCCGTTTACCTTCATTCCTTCTTTTTCTATTCGGCTTTTTAAACTTCCCTGGTATTACGTGGACCGAACCAACGCCACCTTCAACTTCATTCTCTTCAATTTGTTAGGAATGTATGCGTTTATGCTCCACGTTTAACCTAATACAAATAGTAAACCAACCTACTCGAACAACCCCCAAAGCGCAAATCTATTACAGTTAGTTTTTACAAGTTGCCCAGTTTAATGCTCTCAGATAACGTTGTTCCTTAGTTGGGTGTTCATTCAGTGCCGTATTTTTCTATTTTAATATCAGTAAAAAGCTCAATAGAACAACCAAAATTTTAAGTGATTACGGGAACGCGGATTTCACCAAAATCAAAGACGAGATACGCACATTCCGAACAATGTATTTGACTGGTTTCGAGGAATACTCTCGGTTTAGTCAGAAAGAAAATGCTTGAGCTGACCCACCGTTTCGTTTCTGCATCCGTAACCTCGTACAACCCTAAAGCTCCGTGGTTCAACGGCGATATTCGATGGCTTTTAAACAGAAAAAAACGCTTGTTTCACCTGGAGAAAAAATCCCGAATGCAACACCGCTGGACTCTGTACCGCGTAGCTTCTGAAGCGTATGTTTCAGTGGTTCAAACCGCAAAAAAGGATTTATTTTAAAACACCTATCAAGCATGTTGCTTAATAATATCCAAAATTTTGGAATGTTCCTAACCCACATGAAAGCAATAAAATAGTTCTTACAAGTGATAAAGGTGAACCAACTGATGGCAAAGAATTCTCAACCGTATTAAACAGTGTGTTTTCTGATTCGTTTACAAAGCCGTCATTTTTGCAACTAGCAGAGTTTCCCCGCAATACTTATGTGCCATGTATTCTAAAATATTTGATAATGGTGTATTTCTAATATTATTATTTCCATCAAAACTTCGGGAGCATTTGGTATTGATTCCATAAGTCATACATTTCCAAAAAACGCCAAAGCATGTTGTTCCATTCTGTTACCCCAAATCTTTCAGAAATCATTGGATACCCGCGAATTACCAGATGATTTCAGAATCAGTAAGGTGTTACCAGCATTCAAATCTGGAGATAAACATCCAGCCTTAAGTTACAGACCCATTTCCATCACTAACGTGCCGTGCAAAATTCTTGAGCATTTAATATATTCGCACAGCTCCACCTTCCTGGAGTCCAATTCATTTTTGCACGATTTGCAGCATGAATTCCAAAAAACATTTTCTTGTGAGACGAAATTGTTCCTATTCACTCACAAACTTCATGCTTCTCATGACCATCCTTCTTTCGCAGACTGATTTTTTTGGGATGTTGCTAAAACTTTTGACAAGGTCTCTCACCGGTTACTTCAACTAAAACTCCGAAATAATGGAATTGAAACTAGCGTATTAAAGGGGTTAAAAGTTTCCTTACTAATCACCAACAATTTGTCACAGCTAACGACATTAGCTCATCGCTTGCCCATGTAATATCAGGCGTTCCTCAAAAACAGTCCTCGGCCCCTTACGTTTTCTTTTTTACATGAACGACATACCTAACTTCGTTTCCTCTTCGATTCGCTTATTTGCAGATGATTGTCTTTTTTTTAGAAAGACCAACTAACGACGACATTCATGCCCTTCAAAGGGACATCAATGCCATTTCCTTCTTGTGTAGCATGTGGTAGATGAAGCTGAACGTTAAAACATGTAAGTTCATGCGCGTTTCCCGTGTTTCGGCAATCACACCCTCGTATGACTTGGGTAACATTGCTCCTAAATCAGTCTCATCGTACAGAAATCTCGGGCTTCATATAACAACTTATTTCTCCCGGAAAAAACATTTATTTCATCACTAACAAAGCAAATAGCAAGCTCGGGTATCCAAAAAGAAACTTTCAGTCTGCTCCGCCGTCTATCAAGCTACTTTTTTACAAATCCATTGTCCGCAGCCTACTCGAGTACGCCTCATCGATATGGGATACTTACGTGTAACTACTTATTCTTAAACTAGAAATGATACAAAACAACTCTGCTCTCTTTTATTCTTTCCAACAGTCAGCGAGCATCCAGAGTGTCTACAATGAAATTGAACTTGGGACTGCCATTACTCACCACGCGTCGTAAAATCGCTCGGCTCTGCCTTTTTCATAATATCTTTCATCATGATACCCTTCACAACTTTCTTATAACCCTGCCGTCATATGTATCTTTGCGTCTTGTAAGCCGAATTTAAAGCCAAACAACAACTTTTTCTAAATCATTTATACATTCAACGTCAAAAGATTGGAATCACCTTCCCCATAATGTTGCTGCAATAGTTCATTCCGAGTTGTTTAATGCTGCTGTTCATAAAACCGTTGTCTCACCTTATTTTTAACAAAGCATTGTGCCTTGGATAAACACATTTTAATGTTAATATTGTATCCACGCGCAATTTGTCCCACTGTACAATGTATATCTTAACCTTTTTTGTATTTACGCTGCTACATTTTGCTGTTGTTGTATTTCGAACCCCACTCCCCTCTTCAATGTATTCAAACTGAAGGTATTCACAAATAAACCATTTATAAAAAAGTTTTTAGAAGCTCTGTTGTGTAATTGAATGCTAATTCTATACCATCAGAGAGTTTGACCTCATGTTTCTTCGTTGAAACATCAGCTCAGACATTGCTCTAAAGCTTCTATAATATTTTTTATTTAAGGGAATAGGGCTATCTGGCCATAGATACGAGTCCGCATGCTCTACCTGAGTCAATTCTAGCTGCTTTCAGCTCTCTACGTAATGTAGCATATTCCCCTAAAATTACCGTAGAGATGAAAAGAAGCTATAAAAAGACGTCATCTTGGGCAAAATACGCTTGGGCTACAAAAGCACTTATAGAATAGCTGCAGACGTGCCGGTGTATCCATATAGCGTCCGTACACAAAGTCAGATCGAAAAGAATTTCAAATCCTGCGGCGAAGCCAATTCGTGTTTAATGATCTGTAGCTCCTAGCCTACTGTAAATGTGCGGAAAATATATACCAACGTCTACCACAACCGACGCCCGTTTTACGGCGATTTTAACTTTTCTCTTAATCTTCACAATAACTTATTCAGGGTGAAGTTTTAACCGTTGCAGAGTTCGGTCTGGGGTCACCACATGCCCAACTACGGAGGGAGTATGTTTATCGAAAACCTCTCTACCTCTTGGTTACTTACGACTATACTGAAACCACTGACATGGCAAGTGGCAGATGAGACGGCGGTACAATTACGGTGAGATTTGTTCACTAGCCATGAATGGTGAATTCACGGTGAGGTTATAAACGTTACAGAATTACGTATGCTGTCTATACATGCAACTTACAGAGGGAGAATGACTCCAGGAAATAACTAATCTTAGTTCATCGGAACAATTCCGAGAGAAATTACATACAAATATTAGCTAACACAACTGCATTATTGCACAATTTTCTTTCACTTTAAATAATTACGTAGTTGGTATTGAAGTAGGGAATATTAAGAGATTACTGTCTCCTCTCAATATATCGACTTGCACGCGACAAAAACAGACATCCCCGTATTTGTCGTCGAGATTAAATGTGTAGTAGAAGCATTTTGATTGGTAACAAACATTAAACGGCAGTGCTTTTCGATAATTGTCGGGCTGCGCCCATATTTGGTGGTCATTCTTTTTTATGGGGGTTCACATACTGGGAGTGAGGGTGAGGGTCAGACTGCGATATGTTGCACGCTCCTCACCCAATGTTTGCGTGTCAGCATGCCTACACAACGCTTAAAAGAACTGTTAGCCATGCGGCGCGACAGAGTAGGAAGCAGCTCCCACTGCTGGCACAGCGCACACAAGAACCCGTTCAACGTCCATGTCGGCATGACATAGACGACATAGGTCTGCATGCATGGTGCAGTGGCTCGAACAAATGACGATTGCCACCTGTGTCACGTCTGCATCCATTTTCACTGCAGCCTGCTAGGAAGATCTCCATAAATACCAAGGTACGGGCTCCAAGCAGGAAGTTTGCGGAAATCCGGACAATTGTCTTCAAACCCGTAGCATTCTTATGCCGCTTCTCTAGAGTGCGAGTTCTTTACAGCTAAATATGTCTATGAGCAGTGAAATACGTTAGATTATTTCATTCCTTGCAGTAGTCTTTTGTATCTTTTCGCCAATGGTGTAAATATATGCTATTACAGCGATACATACCTTTGCTTCCCTAATTATGTTTTGTTTCGAAGATGCGAGGCCTGCTGCAGAGGTGGTTCGTTTACCCTATTATTATTCGTTATGGCAACGTTCTTTTGAATGCTTTTTTAGTTAATTAGTAGTTTTGGGGGTAGATAGGCAGGGTGCATACTTTTAATGTCTTGAGATCAATTTTTGTGACATTTTTTCGTATTTTGTGGTTATTAAAAAACATGTGCGACCAATTAACTTCACGTGCGATATTTTCCTATTGTGTTACTTCTGCCAAATCTGTATATTTTTAATGCGGGGCGTTACTAGATACGCGAACTTTTGCTATTTCTATTCGTGTTTTTAACATCTTTTTGGGGATCGTTTTGGTTTATGTTCGGTGGGGGGGGGGGGGGAAAGGCGGAGCTGAGGGTGTGCGAGATATCTAAAATGCATATTTGTTATTTTGGAAGTACCAATTTGTAAAAATTTTATTCGTTTTCATTCCCTTGTTTCGTATTTTTTGCACCCTCTCCTACGAATTGTTTCCATTAGCGCTATTTATGCATAAACATGTTATTGCCACCAAACCTCCATTTCTTCCGAAACGCATGGCATTACACAGTCCTACCTTGGGGTAGTCGGCATGAGGAATAAGCTGCCTAACGTTCCTAAATGCATATTTTCGGGATTATTAGCACTCTCGAAGTAATCGTTGCAGCCCTCACAATGCTTGAAAATATTATTGTTGCAGATGAATTCTGACGGCGCTTTTATTGTTTGCCGCAAGCATCGGACACGCGAGGCCATGCTGCCATGACTGCGTCGAACAAAGGCGTGTTCTGTACGCCCATATCATAGTTCAATGACTTGGTCGTGCATGGAGACATGTGACGTACGTTGCGGCGTACGACGGGGTATGCTTTTATCTACTATCTACTGAAAATTTTCGACGCCCTATTTTCCATACCCTGAATATCCGAATTCTTCCATGGCACCATTAGGGGCTGCATACAGTCAATGGATAATAAAGAAGAGAGTTTCGGATGTGTGAATCCCTCCTAGTTTGATTTTCCTAGTTTTTTTTATGTATCACGTGAAAAAGCTTCCGAAATGTAAGCTTCAAACCCGCGTTTCATGCGTATTGCCAGCTATATGCGTATACCACAAGAAATTGTCTCCAATGGTCTATATTGAGGGCAAGCACATTTCGAGCTCGGATAATTACAAACAGAATTCTAATATTCATAAAAATTAAGAAGTTAGGTAGCTCTAACCATTTTATAAACCAGTTCCCGTTGTACAAGAATGTTGGCCGCCCTAGATTTTTTCTGTTATTTTTCCGCAGGCACTTTAGTGCTTGTAGAACCCGAGCGGGCAGCAGTGAGTATGGTTTGAGTGGGATGCAGGTGTCCATCGTTATTAAATAGAAGACTGCTAGCTCTACCATCCCAGGGTTCTTTCGTGGCGTGCGGGAGAACAAACGCCTAACCAGGCGCAGGCGTTGCGGGGGGAGGAGCGCGTTGGGAGGGTTTCACTCACGGAGCACACTGTAGGAATCGCCGCTAATTTACCCAGCGCTACCCCGGCGGAAGTGCCGTCTCGGTGGCGGCGGCATCGGCCGTACGGCTTTCGTTGTCTGCTTTGGTTGTTTTGTCAGCGGTGGTTGTTTTGGGCCTGTTTTGGCGAAACTTCGCGTCAAAAGCGCGTACTTTCCCGCGGCTTAATTAACTTGGTCGACAGCACCTCTATGGTCACCCGCACCCGGCACAATTAGGTGGTCGTATGGCAAGCACACATTAGGATTGGTTTGTAGGGCTGGCAAAATAAATGTGCAAACCACATACAGACATCTGGCCGCTAGAGAAACGCTACCTTTTGCGCGCTGCCGGCCACGATTGGGACTTCGTTTTCTTAATAGGTGAATACCAATTCGGTTGCGTTTTTAGGAGGTATTAAAACAGGCGAAAGAACCAACTAGTTCTGATAAATACCGAATATAAATGTCCACTAAGCTTTCTGGCAGTGCTCAGACTTATAAACTAACAAGCTTAAATCGGTTCCAATGGGAATCACTAGGCTCACATGCGGGATTGTTTTGCTGTCTGCGCTTGTGTCGCGTGGTGGAGTAGGCCCAAGCTAGCACATCATCACGGCTATCTTCCGCTATCTCACCCTTCGAAAGACACTCCTCTCCGTTTTCTTTCTCCCAACTCACGGTCGTGTTTCAGCGGTGGCGTCCGCCGCTCTAGGCCGGCCGTGGCTGACGCTGCTGCTGAGTCTAGATGCCGCAACCGCAAATTCTAGGTAACGGCTGGCAGAAACTCTCGTTTCACTCTTTGTAGAGCCATTTGTGAATTCCAGTGATGTCGCATGGGCAATTGTTGTGGGTGTCGTTTAAATCTTTGCTTTCAAACAACCGCCACAGCGTGGATTGGAGACAATTTTAACGCGATAGCGTTATTGTGGCCGTTTTTCGATTTTACCATGGCTGCTAGCCGTCCGCCATCAGCCGTGCTCATCTAGTGTCCACGGAAATATGTCATCACTGCCACCCGGAAGCTACGACTGTGGCAAACAGATGCAAGGGCTTGCCTAAATCTGGACTATGACGGATCGGCAAGTGAAGTGTGAAAACCAGGCAAATGACACTACGGCGGAGACGAAAGAAACGATACGCATCTTCAGCAGGTGTCGCGCCTGCGCAGTGAAGTTCGTTCTACGCCTTTTCGAATGTAGCATGCTCGGCAGACACCTTCGCCCGCTGCTGACGCACCTGACGCCATCACACCAAAGCGTCTCTCCAGAGGAAGATAAAAGGTTATTGTTTGACACTTCTCGGGCCGAAGCCACACCTCAGATGTGAGGCGCACCGAAGTCAGGGGCTCGACATGTTGGTTTTGTTGTTGTCTACTCACATCAGGAAAATGGCCGCCGCTGGCGCGAATCACACCCACGTGATCTGGCTCAGTAGCGCAAAGCCTTATCCACTGAGCCACTGGGGCATGTTTTCAACCGAAACTGCTGCTGGCAGCAAGATTGGGTGACCAGTAAAAACCGGGGGGGGGGGGCGAGATGGCACAAGATTAAGGCCAGTATAACAAAAAAAAAGAGAGCATACATTATTGAACCGAAACAAAGTAAAATAAAGCCCAGTATAGACCATCCTATTACACGACTTTTCTCACTCCTTATTGATATTCTCTTCGTTCGGTATTCGGCAAAAGCACTGCTTGGCACACGATGAATAACGTCGCGCGGCCGGAGATGTATCGCCGTAAAAATGCTCGGCTCTAGAGCCAAGCGTCAGAACCACTCTCACAGTCCCCTAAGTAAAGAAATAACCGATTTCCAATAATTTAAAACGGCTAACCAAGAGAACACCAGGCAAAAAGATGAAACAGTGACTGATGCGGCGAGTGATCATGAGCATGATGTCGGAGAACTTACCGTAACACAAACTTACAAGCACAGATGCCAAGTAAATACCATTATCAGGACAGCATATCAGGCAGCCCTCACTATCGCAATTACTACCATGCAATGAACTGAACATGGGGGGACCCCTACGGTAACAAAAACACCCACATATTTTTCTAGGTAGAGAAGGCATTTACCACGGCGGAGAGACTGAATAACAAAATGTGGAGGCAAAGAATGGACTCGGTTAGCGACGCACAGGAGCGGGTCAAGGTCGATAGAAGAGGCCTTCGTCCTGCAGTGAACCTGGGTAGTATTGTGCTGCTGAGGATGAAAAGGTTTTCAAAATGGGTCTTGGTAACTGCTTTGAAAAAATCGAAACCATTCTCTCTGCAAAAAGCGAGCGGCCTAAACTACCGCACGGATCCAATCGCGAAAACCGTTCAAAACGCCTGCTCTTCCTGCGCACAGGAACCCGATTCTTCCTGGTGTCGTAATGGGCCACAAGGCCGACGAGTCACAAACTCTGTGGACGATAAGCCAACACAATTATCCACGTATGTATGTGGGCTAAGATGTTCAGTGGGAACATCAGACGTTATCCTAAAACTGTGGTAAATTCGGAGAAACATGCAACCGCTTCCACGCCACCTAGCCATGTGCAAGATATGCTTAGGGGAACAATTGAAACATTACATAATTTACTTCTATCGAGACATGGGAGACTTCTTTGACCAGCTCTTTATCTGAAGACGACCGGGAGGAGATTGAGAGGGCAAGGGAAGACGCTGCTGCACCTGGGGTCCTGCACTTCAGGTTCCGCGCTTAAGCCACCTACCAGTTGTTTACCCGCTGTGTACACAACTCTCTCTCTCCCTCTCTCTAACACACACACCCGCCTCGGTGACTCAGTGGCTCAGGCGTCGTGCTGCTGAACACGAGTTCGTGGATTCGATTCTCGGCCGCAGCGGCCGCTTTTCCGAAGGAGGTGAAATGTAAAAACGCCCATGTGTACGAGTTTTCGGTGCAAGTTAAAGATCCCCAAGCGGTAAAATAATCCGCAGACCTCCACTACGGCACGCCTATTCATCTGCTTTGCGTCGGTAATTTAAACCCTACAATGAATGAATGAATTAATGAATGAATGAATCAATCAATCAATCAATCAATCAATCAATCAATCAATCAATCAATCAATCAATCAATCAACAATCAATCAATCAATCAATCAAAAAATCAATCAATCAATCAAAAAATCAAACAAACAACCAATCAATCAAATAATCACTCTCGCTTAGCAGAAAGCAAACACGTTCAGGATGGCAGGAAATTACAAAATAACTACTCTAAACCATTGACACTTTTAAATGGTTTCAAGTGACCATCGAACTGACCAACAAACGACAGCCGCAACCTTTCACGCTCACATCTAAGGTCACAGAGGCGCCAAAGGCTTGTGTGTCTTCTGGCGAAGGTGACTAAAAGCCTTTTTTGCTAGTATTTCTCCCTTCTCTGACCTTCAGTGCTCGTGAAACACAGATCGTAAAGCAGCAACTCGGTCTCAAAACGCTCTCTGACCCGCCGCGGTGACTGAGTGGCAATGGCATGCTGCTTAGCCCAATTGCGCGGGTTCCATTTGCGGCGTGGCTGCCGCTTTTCTGATGGAGGCGAAAAGCAAAAACGCCAATGTGTACGAGATTTCGGCGCACGTTAAACATCCCCATGCGGTAAAAATCAATCCGAAGCTCTGCACTACGGCGTGCCTCATCTCCAACGTTGCGTCGGCGCTTTAATCCCTACAATCAAAGCGAAAACGCTTTTTGGACGTCGAAGTAACGCTATCGCGTCGTACATCTAAGACCTAAATGTAAACGTCACCTAAAAATTTGTTTGTTCAAGTTACTGAACCACACATGAAAAGATATGTCCGCAATTTGACGACGCCACAGACGGGAAGCGGGCGATCATAAGCGCCGAGTTCGAAGAGCCAGCAGTAATCTTGCGCCGCATCGATAAGAGAACTGTTTTCGGCGCTCTTGAGGCCTGACGCCAAGGCAAGCGTGGAAGTGAGGAGAGGGCCTCATTTAGCATGGGAACACGCACCCTCGATTCCAACACCTCTACTTCGCATTACCGTCTCTTTTTCACGGCCGCTGCCAGGTGGCGGCACAGGTATCGCCGGCCATGCATTCAGCGGTTGCCTATCTTTATTGTCCATGACTGTACCTGGAACATCCACAAGATATGCTGCGAAGACGTAGAAATTTATATTTTTCTGCGTGTCATTAAATTGCCATTGGTTTGCGGGGGCATCTTTAAAAACCCTCTTCATTGTAACTGACTTCTGCAGTATCATACTTCAGACAGTAGGGTTTAACGTGCTGTCGCAGCGCAGGCGATGAGGCGTGCCGTATGGAGGGATCCGGATAATTTTTACCACCTGGGGATCTTGAACATGCACCGAAATCTCGTTAACACGGGCGTTTTTGCTTTTCGCCTCCATCGAAAAAGCAGCCGCCTCTGCCCGGAAACCAACCCGCGTTCTTGTGTCTTTTATGGGACAGAATAAATATTTGATGAAACGGCGTTTAATACGACAATGTTTATGATATTGCCGGGAACCATGCATTGGGTTTGCTTGTTTTGTTTTTTTTGCAGAACGGCTGCGACGGGCTGTATTATCTGCGCTATCCGTGTGCCAAGTGAAGCCAGCCTTCCATTATTTATTTTTATGCCACACCTGTTATCTCTTTTGATAGGGAGCGCGTTTCGAACGAGCATCCCGTGAACCCGGTAAACTCTAAAAAAAGTGATCTCTCTCTCCCCCTCTCTCTCTCTCTCTCTCTCTCTCTCTGTCTCTCTCTGTCTCTCTCAACAGCCTAGAATAATCTTCTTCGCTTTAAATTGTTCTGGAGGAAATCGACGGTTCGAGAAACACTCCCGGGCGGTGATAAATTTGCGCCGAAAAGATGCCGTGACATTCAGCTGGCCGACCATCGCCTACGCACGACACTTTGCTGACTGCTGCTTCGCCGACTGTGTATTGTTGAAGGCAGTACCGATTGTGTATTGTTGAAGGCAGTACTGATTGAAGGCAGTGTTGCTTCCATCGCTTCTTCCGTAATGCTGGAGTAGCAGACACGAGTAAACGTGGGCACGAGCGTCAACCAAGGAAGGAAGGAGCAACGCAGTGACTGAAACACGAGAGACCGCTAGCCGCTAAATTTGCAGCGCGCGCAGTAGAGGGAGAGCAGTACGGTGGGGAGAGCACGCATGCGCAAGCAGCGCGCGCCCTTCCCCCCCACCGCGCTGCTATCACGCACCTGTTACGCAGAGACCGCGACGGAGCGAACGGGCTGACTACGACGCATGCGCGCGCCAGCTGCTGTTGAGAGAGAGGAGGGAAGGAGAGGCTCACCTGCTGCGGAAGCGGAACTGTTGACACCGTCCGACGCAGGAACAGGCGAGGCTAAGAAATGCTCTGCTTTTAAAACGGACAAGGCATGCCGGTATCATAAGTCTTTTGGGAATGAAGGGTCCAGCTGGCACGATGAGGGCATCGCCATCGACAATGCTGTCAGACGTGATGGAAAACACAGATTCTCCAGGAGGCACAACAAAATCAGAAGTTGACACCAATTGATGTATTCGCCCGTCCGTTACCGTTTCGAAAGCCGTGTCAGTAAGAGAAAGGGCGGGTAAAGGGCTCATGATAAGAAGTCCCAACCTAGGATCATCTGATGAGCACATGGGGCTAATACTGCGAAGAGAATGTGATGACGGATGCCTTCGATGAATACACGCGCTGTACACTGCCCGGAAGGCTGAATCACATTTTAGTTGGCACCGCATAGAGCAGGACCAACATAAGGAGTTCTGACCTTCAGTAGCCGCGAACACAAGTCTGCATACAGAATGGAAATGGTCGCGCCAGTGTCCAATAAAGCTTCGACTGGAATTACTTCGACAACAACTTCCAAAATATTGCAAGGCCGCTCAGGAGGACTTGTCTTTTTTCCGTGTGACGCAGTTCTACTTCCCTGAACTGCGGCTCTTTTATGCGCGACGGTTGACGTTCTCAGAGGCCGGACGGAGGGGCGACGAAAATCTATGGAAAAGTGAAGGAGATCGGCGGCGGTCAGACCTGCTGGTGGCACGATGATCAACGGAGTCCGGAGGAGAAGGTGAGCGGCGGCGAGAATAGGTAAATGGCTGCGTTCCGCAGTCGTACGTGTACCGGGAATCACCCCGTGGCAGAGTAGAAAATACTTGACGTTCATCCCGCTCGCGCCGTCGGCAAACCTTGGAATTATGGCCCCGTATGCCGCAGTAGTAGCATGTTGGGCAAGCGGCCGCCATGGTCGGTAGTATGGTGCATGGTAAGTGGCCGGTTCGTATGCAGCGGAGACGGGGGCCAAGTGAACGTGTGAAGCCTCAGGAGCGGAGGGCGAGGACGGTATGTGTGGCATAGCAACCACATCAGAGTGCGCAGGCCGGGTGCGAAAGTCGGGCTTCGGAGGTGAAGAGCACGTGACTGCGGCCAATTCTTCCTTGATAATCTCCCGCAGACTGGAGCCGAATGTCTGGGACGGCACCACCGGAAAGCTCGATGATGTCTGCCCATGCAGCTCTTCGCGACATATTGCTCTTATCATGGCCCGCAGGTTGCCTTGGTCAGGTTCAAGTGTGTCGGAAGATGATGGCTGCAGGCGCAAGGCCTGGAGATCAGTTAGGCGCTGACAAATCGTCACAATATCACCCATGGTGGTCGGGGTTTGCACGGCAAGCGCGTTGAACGCAAAGAAAGAAATGCCCTTGAGGATGTGATTCACTCGATCAGACTCAGTCATTTCTTGGTTCACTCGCTTACATAAAGCCAAACCGTCTTCAATGTACGGCGTGTACGATTCGGTGGGGTGCTGATCGCGTTCAGCAAGTCTTGGCCGTGTCTGAGCGCAAAGTGGACGTTCCAAATATTCGACTTATTTCTGCAATGAACCGCGACTAGTCAATTAGGTCCTCCTTGTTATTCAGGTACCATGTCATAGCGACTTTTCTTGGCTCTGTCACTGGCGAGCTTGACCCTGGCGAGCTGACAATGGCGAGCTTGAGTTTATGATTCCACCGATTGAAGGCGCTCACCTGGGGCGGTATTCTCGTAACTGTCCCTTTTGAAAACGTCCCTTTTGAGTCCCTTTCATCGTGACGTACTTCCGGTTAAGCAGTGGGCGTTGACAGTAGGTTTGTTGCGCTTGCGTTACGTCACTTCCGGTTGTTTGCTTTTAGCCAATCAGGGCTCGCCAAAAGGGACACTTTTGAAAGGGACGCAAAAGGGACAAAACTCGAGAATACCGCCCCTGGTTATAATCCTCGAGCCAATTCTCTACGTCACCTCCAGGGAGTCCTGAAAACTTCTGAGGGTGTGGCTGGGATCTGGTGATCATCCACGCTGGGGCAAGCGGGCTTGCGGGTGCTGGGACATCGGCAGGGTTAGTCTGATCGCCTTCTGGCATGCTGTGAGTGGGAAGATGGACATGCCGTCCTAAACGAAGGTTCAGGGAGAAGCCGGGGAGAGCGTACGTGGATCGAGGTGCACCTGCACCACGTGCAAGACTCGGACACAGGAGACAAAGGACGCGTTTAATGACGACGCAACCTCGCCGAGAGGCCGTTGCAAAAAGCGAAGGTCAAAAAGGCGCGAGGTTGTAGGTGAAGAAGATGGTGTGGTGCTCACGTGCTCCACATTGATGATGAGTTGCTAGATGGGATTGGCCATTCGTGTATCATTGATGAGAGAACGATGACGCCTGTGCTCACAATATCCACAATTTCCCATGTCTGGCAATTGCATTTCTTAGACCGAAAAGCATTGGCAGGTGTGTGGTCGTCGTGCTGACCCTTCTTCTTGTATAACTAGCGGACAAAAGTGCTTCCTGTACAATAGTTTTACGCTGTACTGTAAAGGTTTTGGTTAATTATAGTTACTTGGTGCCTATATTAGGTTCGCAGACTCTTCTGTAGCATTTATTTGTTATAGATTTTTTTAATAGCGCACCCGTCAGCGAAACGCTGAAGTGTGCGCTTGGGCAGCGTTTCTGTGGAGGGACCTCGACATGGAGCTTGATGCAGTGTACAAACTAACGAACTTATCAAAGGTACATTATTCCATTCGCGGGCATGTAGTAGCTTTGTTTAAACTGAGTGAACGAAATGCGACGACCCATCAGCGGCCGGCGGAGTAACCGCTGGGCCGGCTGACTCTTTGGGAAGGTTGGCGAGCTGTGCAGTAGCGCAGTCAAGCCAAGCCATTTTTTGTGACGTCATATCAAATGCCAGCAAAAATGAGCGAGGCTGCAGAGAGGGGGACAGAATTTTCAATTTGATATTTCAGGTGAATAAAGTCGCGTAAGCGCAGCGAGAGTGGTCAAAACAAGGCCTGCAAACTCCATACTAAAATTTGCGGCCATAGCCCCGCAATGTTACCAAATCACTTTAGTGTCCCTTTAAATCATGGACTGGCGTAATCACTCCTGAGGACACTCAGATTTCATCATCTGTCCTCAATCTCAAGAGTAAGTACAATGGCGACTGAGTAGACACCCCGATTTAAAAAGTGAGTGCGTTGATCAGTGAGTGCAGTCGTGAGTACAGTATTCGTGCATGGAGTACTCATAGGTGTGAGTAGTAATAATACTCAAGAGTACTCATACTCTGAGCTTCGTACTCATGAGTAGTACCCATGAATATGAGTTCCACTTATACTAACGGGTACTACTTATATTCCTGAGTACTTATACTCATGAGTAATGTACTCACACAAATGTAATCGCGAGCAATGTACTCATAAGTACTGTGATCACGAATAGAGCACTCTCGAGTGCATGCAATAGTGAGTACATTCTGGTCAGTACATTACTCGTGAGTGCACGTACTCAATAGTATAGGTAGTCCTCGTACTCATTAGTACTTATACTCATGAGGGCAGCAGTCATGAGTACCAGTACTCGCGAGTATTGTACTAATGGGTTCTGTGATCCCGAATACAGCACCCACGAGTGCATGCACTTATGAGTACATGCACTCGTCAGTAAACCAATGCAAATAAGTTTAATCGTCAACGCGAGTCGGGATGCCCGTCTAGAGTCGCATATATTTAGTGCTACCGCCGCACTGAATAACTCTCAATGATCGTAAAATCCGACAAGAAACACGCCAGCTTTCACTGCGTTTGGCTAGGCAGGGCTATTTATTTTGGGGCGGCCGCTTGCTACGATTTCGCACGGTGAAAAGGGGAAAAGGAGGGTATGAAAGCCAGGCAGGCAACGTGACCTGCGGTGCTCTGCGGCTAAGGCAGATATTCATTGCGGCAGTGACGTTACTTTACATTCATTGGAAAGTGTGGGTTGGTCTGTTGAGCTTGCTCCGGTTAAATGCGACAGGGGAGAGAATTGGCCGGACGGGAATAATGCACATTGCGAGCTTTGAATACGCCCTTTCTCGTCTTCAGCAGTTTTTGCTTGAGCGCAACGTGTAGTCGTTTTGTGAGTGAAACCGCTCACGTGAACGTTTACGAATTATTTACGTGGTTCGCGTAGAATAGACTGTATGGTTTGTGCCACTTAAATTGTCCGCTCCGTTCTGTTGTAACCGTCGAGGGATCGTTTTTTTGACGTACGTTCGCTAATCTGGTTTAATAGCCTCCACTTTTGAAACACCTGGTTCAGATAAGCTAAGACTATGTTGTCGTACAATGCCGTTTCCAAGGAAACATATAGCACCGCCTTGCAACTACGGCGGAGACATTTTCTGCTCCAATGACAATAAAACGTTCGAGTACACCTAAGTACGTCCATGGGTTGTGAGTCTGAATACTTAATGCCAGCTGAACCCCTTCGAAGCCGATGTTCCCTCGCTTTGTCGAAGAGCTTTGCCATCTTGTCCCTAGAGGAGCGCTTTGGTTTCGAATGGCTCCGATTTGTCTTTTACGTGTTACGCACACGTGTAATGCGACATTTTACGTGGAACGCACACTTCGTTGCTCGTTCTTCCCGGGCCTTCATCCGCGATAAGCTAGAGGGGGGACCACTTCATGCCATCCGCTACTGCCTAGTTTAGGCTGATACTGTTGAAGGCCTCGTGAAAAGGCCAATTTATACTTTGAACGCCAATGTCAAAAGCAGGGTTTTTCGCTCAAGCTCAATTCTTGGGACATCTCTTTAAATATGATGCTGGCACATTACGGCACCACGGCAAATTTTGGTCCATAATGGTCAACTTCCTAAGCACAGCTCAAGGTAAGAGCTGCCGATTTGCAGCGAAATCAGCTGCAGCGCACTTAATCAAAGTAAAACAAGAAAATGACGAAACGAGGGGTTGAAAAAGCGGTTTTCTTTCTGTCCACTGTCCCGCCTTGGAGCCCCACCGGCCTCACAAGCGTGAGCAAGAAAGCCAAAATAAAATATACGACAACCCCGGGACCACCCGCCGAAGGCGCCAAATATGGGCTATTTTTTCGTGGCAGTGACCAGCTGACTCCCCTTGCTGTTTTCCGTCACCTTCGTTCCTGCACAATGCTAGCAGTAGCATCAATGCTGGTGACAGAGAAAAAAAAGACCCTATTCCAGCCAGACCACGTCGTACTTGAAAGTTCGCGCTGAGCCGGGGCCCGAAGCGCGGTGTAGAACGGCATCGCCAACCCTTCCTGTCGAAGCATGGGTCTTATCGTTATGATTGCTTCAACCGAGGCAAAGGTCTGTTGCTACTCTTGTTGATCTATGTGTGAATGATCATGTACCTTGTTGACTGTTCACTACAGCACCCTTTCCTGACAGATTTTATTAGGCTAGTAGTATAAGCAAAAAAATATATGTAAATAATAAGACTTCCCAACCGTTAAAGCAACTCCATCCGGAGATGAAAGCCATTTTTGTTATTGAATGCTAAATTTGTGCTTTTTACGTTTTTAATGCACGTATGCGACTTATATTAAAAATTTGCGCCAATCCACCCTGTGGTTGTGGTTGGAAGGCAAAGCCGTAAACAGCACACACAACAATTACCCATGCGACGTCACTTTACTTCACTCACTGTGCACTACAAAAAGTGAAACCAGGGAAAAGGAAGATGCACCTAACCACACCTTCTATTACTTCAAAAAGATATTTTGGTATAGTTAAATTTGTGCATGATGTATGAACGGTGGTTGGGTGAGTTGTATTGGTGTAGCACATCAGTGGAAACTTTTTTTACATAATATAAGCAAGCTCAAACGCGTTGTTAGATGATCTCACTTCTCCGTCTCTGTGGTTGCGGACAGAGGTGATGAGATCGGCGCAGAGATGGGAGAGAAGTTAGAGTAGAAGGAAGAGAAGAAGAAAATACTTCTCTTCAGATTTCTGAACGGCTAGGCGTGCGGTACAAGGAAGTTGTTCCTTCGTCACTGTAGCCCATGTTCAGTCCGCGCGCCTGTGCTTTGTCCACCAGCTGAAGACCATATTCAGTCCGCGCTGCTTGTGCTTTGTCCACCGGCTGAAGCTTGGCAGGCAGAGAGGGGCTGGACAGCAGGATCTGCCCATTCCCTTGTTCTGTAGTTGACGGAAAGAGAGGAGGGTTCTGAGGGCTAAAGTCTCACATCCCGATTATGTGGCGGAGTGTTCCTACTTCTGAGGAAAATTTAAATTCTGTGTCGTAGCGATTCGGGTGAATTAAGAGAATACGCGTCGGGTGTGGGAAGGAGCAGGATTGTATGAGCCGTAGGATAGTTGGTTGTTCTATGGAAATGTCAGGGTAAGGCGAACGTAGGGTCTATTTCAGAAACCGATAATGCTGGGTTATGTCCCAGACTTGACAACCGGGTGACTGTGCTCGTGCAACTCCTTAGCACGGCGGTAAAAGTGCAGCCTTGGTTGGCGTTTATGTTGCCCTCCATGGAAGCGTGATCTGGTGCCCAGATGAGTTGAATGGAAACATTTACAGAGTGGTATTTAGCACACACAGTGACGGTCGGTTCACCAAACCTGACTGGTAATTCTAGTAGGCTTGTTGGGAATCTGTGACTACCTTCCGAACATCTGGTTTAGTGAGAGCCAAGGCGATGGCTGCCTCTTCTGCTGCCGTCATATTTTAGGTCTTGAGTAAGGAACAAGCAAGCAGGTTGGTTCTGGAGACAGCCACGATGATACTGTACTGCTGCCCTCTATGTTGGGAGGCGTCTTTGTAGATAACTCTACGATTCCAACCGAGGCTGGTGTTGCTCGCTTGAGCCCGTGCTTGTCGGTGACCCTAGTCGTGTGAGGGGTTCATATGTCTAAGCAAGGGGAGCATGTTTAGTTCTTGTCACCAAAATTCCAGGAGTACATCAAGCTGAATGACACTCCGTGCTGCCACGCCAATCTTGTAATGGATGCGGCGTCCCCCCACAGTTCTGCTCAATCGGAGCTTCTGGATAGAAAGATGACCCTCTATCAGCGCTTCCACCATGTTATAAAGCCCTGTTGTAAATAGCTTCTCTGTGGACGCACATATGGAAAGACCTGTTGGACTTCTGGGTCAAACAGGTTGGCCACAGAGTCTGTTTGAGCAAGCGTCAGCTGTGGAACGTGATGTCTTTAGCCCCTATCGAATAGCAGGACAGTGTATGTCGCTAGGACCTGTAGCAGAACTTCCCGAAGCATCGTGCAGTGCGTTTAGAAGCTTGAGCCAAGCGCGTTGAGGCTCCGCATGTGGACCTGGACCTGACCATAAATTTGTCTCACTTGTCGGACGTCAGATGACGGTGGCACCGGATTCAAGTTCAGGGGGCCTCCCATGTGATCTTGCGCGATGATGCGGTCATCTCCGAAGCCCTGTTTCAGGATCGCGATGGCGTCCTTGTAGCAGCCACCGGTAGCTTGCAGTCGGGCTACGGCTGATGCAGCTGCTCCAGTCACGAGGCTGCTCAAGTAGTTGAACTTGTTAGCCGTACTGAGCTCGTCCTTTTTGTGGCCGGCGGCAGAAAACTTCTTCCAGAATGGTTACCACGATCTGCTTTTCCCGTCATATTTGAAGAGCTGTAGCTGGGGAAGCTTATATTTGCTAGTTGGTGATGGGTGGATGGTCGTACGACGTGGCGTTCAAGACGAGCATTGTTGCAGCTTCAGACGAGATTCACGGTAGTGCTGACAACCTTGTCGTAGTATTGTCAGGCGTCTGCCGTCTCGCTGTCCACTAGGTCATCGGGTGTCTCATCAAAGATCGCCTCATTCAACTTCTCTATCTGGCCATAAAATGCGCCGATTCGCTCGAGCAGTACACTCACCGCTCCTGCATTCGCCTCTCAATTCCCCTTATCTGGCCTTTGATTTCCGGTAAAAGGCCATTCATTGCGCCCGTAGGCTGTGTCGCCATCGATGCTGTCGGTCCATTCGGTCGTACGCAGCTGAGCACTCGCGAAGATCGCAAGCGCGGCACCTTTTCATCGGCTTTTGCGGCTCCGTGCGTCGACAAGCTTGGCATATTCCAGAAGTCTCGTGTTTCGGCACCGTGCGTTTGGCCTCTGCGTCCTCCAGCTGCGGCGCGATGCTCAGGAAGGGGAGTGACACGTCTTATTGCGAGGAGGCTTCTATGGAATCTGGAAAAAGGGGGCGCGAGCCGGCGCAGCCACATGAGCATTCGGCAGCTCGTGACAAGCGCAATGAAATAATGATGATTAGTGACGCCTTTGGTCGGTGAGCAAAAAGGAAGTCACAACAGGACCAATGGCTTGCTCAACCGCCTTTCTAATCATTATATAAGGCATCTTTACGTCCTCCTTGCCGAGAAAAAACAGGGAGTTGATGCAAGTTATTCTCGAGAGGCCAAAAGCTTGAACTAATAGAAAGGTATCGAATTCCTTGAGGCCTCGCTTCTTTGTGGTAACTCGTCTGATGATGTATATGATATTGTTGATGCTGTGTTTGGGGCGCTGCAAGGATACGTCACTCTTGGTGTTGGCCTGTAGATCTAGCCCATGATCTTGATGCTGGGGCTTTGAGTGATTGCCTGGTTATACAGGCGCCTTTCAATGTGTTCCTTGAGGTGTCGTTTGGCGTGAGGGTGGACGACTAGGACCTGCCATTTTTACGTGAACACTAGAAGCCACATGATTTAGCACAATGGCATACTAGAAGTGAGATACCGAGGGTTGGCCTGAGCTTCCTTTATCGCTATCGCAAGGCATTGAGCGTGAATGCAGGGGTTCAACGCGTAGGTTTGCTTCGCGAGCGCGCAACTTGGCTTCGCCGTCTCCACGTGGGCTCATAGCTAACTCGGTAACAGTAGATTTGCATACAGAGAATCAGATGACGATTTTATGTGGCTCCAGTCAGGAATAGTAGATTGAAGTCGCTGCCGACAATTAGCTTTTGATGAATCTAAGCTTCTATCAGTTTTCCAATCAAACAAAAATTTCGATAACAAATTCGGCGGCCTGCACACTGCATCCCAAATAAAACACTTACTAAGAGTGAAAGCTTCAGGCATATGCTTTCTGTATCTTGAACTTTAGGTAAATGCGATACAATAATCCCTGTTTTAACATGCTCTGTAGCTCTAACACCTCTTGAGGCCCTATCTCTGCAGTACATTTGGTAAGCTGGAGGTACAGTCTTGGCCACAAATTTCGCTAGGCAGCCTCATGGTCTGGTAAAACAACTACATGAGCTTTGCGTGTTAGGAGTACCGACCAAAAAGATCAGTTTTATTTACGATGCTTTGGCATCCATATTAATCCGTCTGACTTGCTTTTGTGCAGCAGGTCAACACTTGCTACCCGCACTTTCGTTATCGGTTGCAAAGACGATAGACTGAGCCGATAGCGCGGTAATGCGACTGCTTTGAATTAACTGACGATCGTTTGTTAAGACATTCGAAATAAACAGATCACTATCTTCATGCAACTTGCCCTGCACCAAAAATGCTTTCTGGCCTTGTTTTTTCTCGCCTCTTACGCTTTCCCACAGCGATTTGTGTTTCGCTACCGTCTGCTTTGAGTGATCCTTCTCAACGAAGATGCTAGTACCCTTTATTTTGCTCGCCCTTCTCAGCACAGCTTGCTTTTCTGGGAAGTCTTAAAAATACAAGATAATCGCTCTGTTCAAGTCTGACGTACAAAGCCTATGATTCCTGGCAACAGAATTGAATTTAACGCCGAGCGGGTGCAACGTTTCAGAAAGGACCCTCTTTTTAAGATCGGATTTCGTTTCTTCCGACTGTTCTGGGATACAAAAAACAATCAAAGTTTCAATGTCTGCATCTGTCTTCAAGATCGCTTGGTTTTCGGGCTTTCAAATTTATAGAGGTTGTGTGCATCTTAAGAAGGTTGTCTAGACTATCTAATTTTGAGTTTTTCAATTTTTATTTCAGCCATATGGCCCTACATTTTTGAAGGAATATCTCATTTTGAGTTTTTCAATTTTTATTTCAGCCATATGGCCCTAAATGTTTGAAGGACGCCACGTAATGTCGGCTAACAAGTCTCCCGCTTTTGTGGTATGGCCTGCTACTTCACTACATAGAGCTTTATGGATCTATAAGTTTAAACATCACGTTCTGGATTGGCTCGGCACGATTTGGATTTGCTCGGTCGAGGGTTTTGTTCGGGACCACCACAAAGTCGTAACTAAAGTACACAGACACAACGGAACGGAATACAAATAGCGGGAATTGCTATAAAGTCAGCTGTACACCCTACTTACCTGCACAAGGCAGAAGAAAGGTTTCGCCATGTTTCCAAGGTTTTAACCGTGCCCACTGACGATGGAGGCTTCCAGATAACTTTATATATGCGAAGATCGGATAGCATCGCGAACCAAGCACTGCCAGGGGGCAGCAACCTAGTGGTGAAGCCGCATGGTTCCCCGTGTTGCGGCTGTGTGTTGCAGAAAGGAAATTGTTGGATCGAAAGCGGCGAGTATCTTCCCATGGCAGTTGGAGATTATGAAGGTACGTTAGAGATGCAGAGTAGCAAACTGTGCAGCAGGCAGAAGAAAGTTTTAGCCATATTTCCACGGATTTCGCCATGCCCAATGAATCGATGCTGGAGCTGACACGCAGGCAAGGCGAGGAGTTATCGCGCGGCGCGAAGTCGAAATTTGATGTCTGAGATTTGAGAATTTCTAGTAGTTCGTGCTGTACGAGGGATGAAAAGTAGCCGCTGGTCATCGCTAAGAAGCAGCGTTATAATCAGGTTTTTCGTTGGTAATATTATCAGGAGTGTGGTTCAGCGCTTGCATTGTGACGTTTAATTTTTCGTCAATCGTTGCGATCTTAAATTCACAGAGAACTACGAGGTAACTAGATGCAGTCACCATCCGCACATCAATACTTCTTGTGGCATCCATGAAAGCATGGGGTACCAAAATAACTTTGTAGAGCGTATTCGCATCGCCTTTAAATAAATTGTCGCAGCTTCCCAATCAAACATACACAGAGTTTACCTGAACAAACAAAGCCGCGAAATCTAGTAACAGTGCAACACCCCCAATAATCTCATTACTATTTTCCAGCGCAGGCAGAAGTTCGCCCAGTAAAGAAACTTTGTTAGTACCACAGTCGACCATTGATCCGCTCTCGCGTAAGTACTCTATACTCAACATAATGGGAGTTGCTTGGGCCAGCACGCTAACTTCCATGGGGAATGTTTCTTAACCAAGCGCAACCACCGCGGAACGAACGCCGACAGCGCGGAAATGCTAACCCTCGACCACGCGGAAAAGAGCATTGTGATGGCACGCAAAGATAACGTTCTCTCCAAGAGGATTCTTCAAAGAAAGGCTCATGACCAGAACTGGTGCAACACTTTCCACCTGAACTAATCTTTCCCAACCGAGCACACTAAATATCATTGTATTCTTCGATAATATTAAAGGCGGGATTTGGATCACAGGAGCTTTAGGCACAAGGACCACTTCCCAGCTTTGGCGTACCTATAGAATGGTGCAGCAAGAGGGATTCGTCTTGATGCGCGCGCGGGGGAGGGAAGCTGTGGTTGTGCAGGGGGCAATCAGTGCGCATGTTTTTTTATAGGCGTGACTTTTAGAAAGTGCAAATTCAAACAATTGTGTCGTTAGGCGGGTTGTTGTGTATTGCAGCCGGTGGTTGTGCCATGTGCCATTCTGGCTGCAGTCTGCGAGAGGGAAGAAATCGGGACATCTGAAAAGAGTGCCGAGTGTTGTAGGAAAGAGGAGCAGGTGGGGCCCCGACAAATTCCTGGAGAGTTCCTCTGTAGTGAGCAGGTGCTCAGTTCCTAGAGTCATTGTAAACGATCGAAATGTCCTGAACAAATACCGATAGGTAGGGTCACATGAGAATTCATCTGAAAAAGTGGAAGGCGCAGCCTTGAACTTGATCACTGGAATCCATTGAGGACTTTTGTGGTGAGTCTTGCAATGCAAACTGTTAGTAGACGGGACGGGCTGGAGCGGCGCAATGGTTGCCGGGAAAGTCGCAGCAGACACCTTGCTGGCTGCGATCAATAATTCTGAGAAACAGTGACGAGATGTCTTTGGAAGGACATGCATATAACTCCACACTTGGTACGGTGGTGACGTTTGCTAGACGACTGAACTTGGGTGATGGGCGCTGCATGTTCAGTGCCTCAAATACTTTGCAGTGACGGCTCACGTCGTGTGCGGGCACAAGGACTTCGTTTGTTCTTCAAACCCGATAGTCGTCCTCAGTAATTCCCTTAACCAGGTACCCATCTTGTCGTGCTCGGACATGCAGTAACCAAGCGGCACAGATTGAACACTTCCTCCATGTACGTTGTGCAGGTCGCTCCAGGAACCAGGGCTTGTTGCACGTTAGTTTTTTTAGCATTTTTCTTTTATGCAAACTTAATCTGCGAAACGGTTTTTATTTCGGTAAGAAAGTTATCCCACAATTTCGATGTTTCTGCGCGGTTTTTAGACCACAGGAGGGCAGTTGTGGAGAATGACAAAAGTGCGTTCACTTGCTGCGATGCAAGCTCCAGACGACGGTACTGGCTCACTCCTTCGTAATGATTCAGCCAATCTTATACGTCCTCTTCCGGAGCCCCCGAAAACATGTGCGGCGCCCTCGGGTGGGGTAGGCGCTCACCCTGCCTGGAGCAGCGGCGCCAGGGAATTTGGTGTCCGACATGTTTTTCCTTCTTTGGGGTAGCCCACCATTCCGCCTTCTCTACATAAACTCGTTGGCTATTTCTTGGGTGACGATACCCAGCTTCTCTACAAATCGAGAAAATATTACAGGATGAGATGGGGTTCACAACAGAGGAAACACCGCAGTGCGTAAGAAGCCGAGGCAGGGAATGATCAGCACACAGGGGGTAGCGTTCAGAAAATGCCACTTATTTTCTCTAGCCATACGATGCCGTCCCTAGTTTAATGGTTTTTTTTTCACATTGTGTTTCGCGCCACTTTCTTTCGTAGCAATGTAATATCTTCTGGAGTTACGAGATATTTAACTAAGCATTGACATTTGTTTCAATGCTCAGTGAGAAATCCAGCAAAGGCGGTTACCGTGATCTTTATTCGTTTAATATCACAAACACTTGTAACTCTTTACCAATATTCGTCAATCTTTGCCATAGAAATGCCATAAAAATTGATGCCATTGAAATGCAATTTAAAAAGCGTGCGATAATATTTCTCATGCTCGCATACTAATAAAACTCATAGGCTAAACACATATCGAAGTATTTTTGAGTTTGATGTTTTGACCGATTCATACCAATTTGTTTTCCTAAATGATCTGGACTCGGCCTTTGCAAAATTCACATTAGGTGATTCTCAATGCTCCGTACTTAGAAAAATCTTCCTTATTTACACTGTTCATGTCAATAACAACCTGCAATTAAATCCTGCATTGTTTGCCAATGACTGCATTCTCTGCACACGAATAATAAAATAATTTATTAGTAAAAATCATACCAAATATCAGATTTTTCTGGTAAATATATTTTAATGCTCACATGCTCAATCTGTGGATTACCGAAGAAAATTATTATAACAATTATTGCTGTTGAGACTAACACATGCTTAATCTCGAAACTACCTTTTTGTGTCAGGAGAGCTACGTTGATGGAACGATTATTCCCACTCCAAAGGTGTCCCAGCACACAAGTAAGTTGATATTTAAGTATAGCTGTTAGCCATTGCATTTGAATTTGATTGTGTATTTCCAAAAAACGGCCCAGGCAAAGACGCTACAAGTCTGTGGGATTCATTTAAACCGTAAAATACCCCCACGAATGGCCGATAATACAGTGGCAGTAATTACATTTTGCACACCGAGATTGTATTTCTACGGTAGCTGTCGAAGACACACCAAAGCGTAAAAGTTACTCTCCGAAAGTGTGAGAGAATTGGGTTTACGGCGGTGGCCAGAAAGCAGCTGCGAGTAATTATTCGGTTTTTTATCCGTAATAAATAGTTTTTGTTATATATAGCTAAAGCAGGTAGAAGCCACAGTTGTTGCCAACGTTTCCTCAAAGCAGAGACTTCCCATCCTCAGGGCCCTGACGAAGAGGGCTCTTTGTTGAAACGTTGGCAACAATGGTGTTTTCTACCTTATTTGAACGTTTCGTTTTTATATATATATTTAAATATATATATATATAGATATATATATATTTATATAGACTGAAAAGATAAAAACTCACACAGAGCGCGACAAAAATAAGGTTAGTAGAGACAGTGACAAACAAGCAAGACGTAGAAAATAAAAATGAGTTTACTGACGTTTCAGGGAGAGGACTCCCTTTCTTCAGAGTACAAAATAAGCTCGTTTCAGAGCTATATATATACAGAAAATGTAGCACGCGCGAGGGTAAGATAAGAGGAGGGAGAGTTTGTACCAATGGATCATGGTTGGTGGGTAGCAAAAGAATGAAGAGAGAGCGGGAAAATTAATTACAAAAAGGATAATAAGAACACACAGTCACGCGGTACGAACTTGGAAAAAAAGAGAGAGAGAAGAACCAAACACAGAAAAAAAAATAATTAAAAAATAAACAATAATAAATAACAAGGTAATTTTCCTCCCCCATGGCAACCGTGGTGAAGAGGGGTCAAAACAAGATATGCCCATGCCCGTGTTTGACATGGGCAAAACGATTAGTCACGCGGAACGAAGACGGTCTAAAGACGCTATTGCACACATAGGGCGAACATCTGCTCATTCACACCCGTTCTAGGAATCCAAGCAAGGTCATTGAAACAAGAGACACGTGGCTTCTGTTGGTGGGAGGCGGGGGTCGCGCCCAAAAGCAGTAGGACAGGCCGTTTCGACAGGAAAGAGTGTACATTGGTATACAAAGGTCGAAAAAATAAATAAATAAAAAATAACCAGGTAATTTTCCGCTCCCTCGTGGCAAAGGGGTGAAAGAGGGGTCAAAACAAGATATGCCCATGCACGTGTGTGACATGGGCAAAAAGATTAGTCACGCGGAACAAGGAAACGAAGATATGCAAATGCACACAAAGGATAAACATCTGCTAATACACACCCGTTCTAAGAATACTGGTAAGGTCATTGAAACGTGAGACACGTGGCTTCTGTTGGTTGGAGGCGGGGGTCGCGCCCAAAAGCAGTAGGACGGGTAGTTTCGAGTCGAAATGAGTGTACATTGATAGGAAAAAAAACAAAAAAAGGGCAAACACAAGGTCAAACAAGTCATGAAAAAAAAAGAAAACAGGCACGTGCACGCGTATGTCGCGGCAGCAAGTGGTATTCATCTGCCCGGCGCATGGTGCCAGTTCAGGGAATGCCGAGGCGCTCAGCAACGAATATTAGAAAACAACAATACAAAAAAGAAAGAGGACACGAAAACAATCACACACGCTCGCGTTCACAGATTAATTACAAGGTGAGAATATCAAAGCTAAAAATGGTACTGCAGCCTTCTACCCAGAACACAATGTCCAGACTTGTTCATCAAATTTGGTTCAGTGAAGCCATTGTGCTAAAAAACGTCGTGCTAGCACGAAACTATACCGAACTACGGGAGCTCGCCAACTAATGGGAGAATATTATTGAGGGAAATAAATTAACAGGCATAACACTAGCCTGAGAAATGCAGCCGAAATTTTAATCGGAGGAAAGACAGGTTAATTTCCCATAACTTTCATTTGTGCCAAACGACGCTGATTTAAACTTATAGACAAGGTAAGACTCACGAACCTCGCGATCGTGATGCGTTTTAAAACTAGATTCAAGAATTGTGGCCTTCAGTTGTTCAAAAGAATGACCAGGAGTGTTAACATGCTTTGATAAAGGCAAAGAAGGGCAGGTTTTTGCATGGGAGGGGTGATTGTTAAACCTGAATCGAAAGGGTGTTTCAGTGTGGCCAATGTATTGTTTCCCGCAGAGGGTGCATTCCAGCAGGTATACGACGTTGGCGGAATCACAGTCAAAGTTACCTTTTACATTAACATAATAGTTTGAAGCTGTGCTGGCGTCGCGCTGTGTGGTGGTCATTTGTGGGCATACCTTACACCATGGTTTCTTACAGTGCATGCAACCAGTAGTCTGTGGTCAGCTGATGCTGGATTTGGTGAGAACGTCGCCCAAATATTTGCTGCGTCTATAAACAACACGTGGTGGCTCGGGGAATATACTCTTTAGGCGTTCACTTTGAGCGAGGATATTGTGATGTTTCCTTAGTATGCAAGCAACTTTCGGATTATATATACATATATATATACACATATATTTTGGGGCAGAAATAAGGGTTGGCAGTCAAGAAAACCTCGCCAAGCAAAGAGGAGGATGTGGTAGGTCATTGAAACAGATAAAGAATTTGGAAAGAAAGAGAGAAAGTGGAGAAAAAATGAATGGCCGTCAGGTGGGACCCGAACCCACGACGTCCAGAATACCGCTCTGGTGCGATAACCACTACGCTACCGGTGGGGCGATTTTCCCCTCCACTTTCTGGGGTATTTATGTTTTATGTATTTTTTCTGTGCTTTGAATAGCATTCCTTATTCCAAGAATAGCATTCCTTATAGCCAGGCCCACCGTTTCCAACGAATCTGCTCAAAATCGGAAGATTTCACTACCAACGCCAGAAATATAAAAACCATGCTGGAGGGGCAGGGGTACCCAGCGCGTGTAACTGATGACGATATAAAAAATGCCGAAGCACTCAACCGCGTGGACCTAATTGCGAACCGTCCCCCACAACGCGACTTACAACGAACAAACATATGCTTAACGTACAGCACCAACTTTCCCATCGTAAAAAACATCTTGAAGCGGCACTACAACATTCTCGAACAAAGTGAACGCCTCAAACGGGCCTTTCCGTCCGTTCCAGGCGTCGTCTACCAACGATCCCCGAACCTCAAAGACACACTCGTGAACGCAAGGACAAATTCATTGTCCGCGCATAATGAATGCCGGCCATGCCTGAAACCGCGGTGCCTTGTCTGCAAGGCAATGCAACAGACAAGCACCGCTCAAAGCTCCAACTCAGAGTACTCTTTAAAAATTCGCGGGAACACGAAGTGCGACACTTCCAATGTGATTTATTTGATTGAATGCAATGTGTGTCGAATGCAATATATAGGGCAAACAGGAACCTCTTTGAGGCTCCGGTTCAATAATCACAAAGCACACGCCAACACGCGCTTGAGCCTGCACCTCTCCAGACACCTCAGCCTTCCAGATCATTCTTTCGATAAACTAAGCGTCACGCTCTTAGAGACGGGGTTCAGGTGAAACCGGGAACGAGAACAACGGGAATCATACCTCATATACCGATTCAATACAATAAAAAAGGTATAAATGAGGACCCAGGCACACTTGCAGCGATTAAAACATTGTCATCTACCTAACCGTATCAGTGGCGCTGTGGGTGTAGCCGGAGCCGGACTCTCGAAATCACATGCACGTGAGCGTTTGTTCAGTGGATTTTTCCCACATTGCTGATGTCTTTCCGTTTTTGTTTTCATTTTTATTCCTTCTCTCCTTTTCCGCTCTTCGCGTTCACTGCTATCTTTTTTTTTCTTAATTCTCTCTTTTATAATATTGTTTTATAACTTTATAAACCTTTTCTAAATCTCCGTCACAATCTTACAATTAAGCAATGTTGCTTAGTGTCGGTGCTGTTTCAGCAATAACTTCTGTTTACCTTCTCCCCAAAACACGTTTTCGAAAATTGGTTGGGGGATTTACACGTTTGTATATGGCGCAAAACCCGGAAGATAAGCAATAAAATTCTGGGGTCTGCGGTATTACTCGAGCGCACATATTTTTGTCGCTGTTATGACTATTCGCCCCCGCGGACTGGTTACATTTTTGACTGCTTGCAAATCTATTTTTCCCTCCCTTGCACCTACAGTCGTCTTCTAAGCCCGGCTGCCAAATCATCAGGGTTTTTTTTTTTCGTTTCCCCCCCCCCCATCCCGTTGAGCAGCTTGCGTTCTGGTTTGGCTGTTTCCTTCCCCCCCCCCATCCCCCACTCAACCGAGGGGAGACACCGATGACGCACGGGTTGTCGCTGAACTGCAAAGTGGCAGCTCTTAACAAAGACCTTAAAAGTCGGCCCAGCGCCCCGGTCTCGCAAGGCGTCCGTCCGGCGAGGGAACGGCGGAATGGTGGCGGACCGTTTCCTTCTGCACGACCACAAAACGTCCTTTAATTGTCTCAGCTCCGGGAACGGGCCCATAAACGGGCTGTAAAATGCCCTGTTCGCACTTTCCGAACATATGGCGGGACACTCGCTTTCAATCAACGGAAACGCGATCCCTCGGAGCGTCTGGGCGTTAGCATGGTGACGGCTAGCGGCGGAACATATATTGCCTTCTCTCCTTTGTTCTACAACCCCACTTTCGGACGCTGTTCAGCTTTTCGCGTTTCCGCCACCACTCGAATTCCTGTTCAGTGCTCTTTCATCTCCCTTTCTGCCTTTTTTTTTCTCTCCAAATATCTCGGCGCCTCTCTCTTCGTTGATCATTTTTGTTCATTCTTCCAATAAGAAAGATTCCCGCTTCGTGTTTGTGTTGTTCACGTATGTTTGTGTGCGGTATCGTTGGCCATTCGTAAACCCGCTTTCCACTTTCGACATATATGCTCTCTTCCGAAACGACCGAAGCCATCATTCCTGTAGAAGACTTGTCTCGAAGTCGAAACGGCGAAATAAACCCTCCGCTGTTGCTGTTACCGAGGTTTCTTACTTTGTGTTCACCACGCCTTCGGCCCCGTCGCCAGCATGCCATATATATATATATATATATATATATAGCAGACGGCTAGAGCGTGGTAACGGGGGCTGGTTGTACCAGAGGCCAAGCTAGCTCGGGAGTCCAAGCGCAAGTCTCTCAGCAAGATCGTTCTCGATGGGGCTGCTCCGATGACTGAGCCTTGCACATAGACCCAGTTGGGGGATTGACGCCACCTGACAGTCAGCCTCGGTCTCAGTTGAGCACACACCGCTTTGGCCACACTGGCGCGCCTGCTAGCGGCCACTATCTCTGTTACAATTACCCCCCGGGAAAAAAAAGGAGCCATCATTGGCGACTCAAGGCGAGGTGAGGACGAGCGGGTCGTAATACGGCTTAAGGCGCTGAATGTGAACAGTCTCGCGGCCACGGCGACGACGATCTGTAGGAAGAGTGACCGGCTCAACGACGTTATTCACGGGTGAAGTTCGCTCGACGACTCGGTAGGGTCCCTCGTATTTAGCTTGTAGTTTGCTCGAAAGGCCTGGGGTATTGGACGGTGTCCAAAGCCAAACTACTGAACCAGCAGCGTATGTAGGAGCGCCGATGGAAGCGTCGTGGCGAGCCTTCTGACGACCTTGGTCTGCGGTTGTGAATGATCTCGCCAGTTGGCGGCACTCTTCTGCGTGCTTGGCGATTTCCGATACGGGTGCAGACTCGGACGCATCCGGGTGGTATGGCGGTCCTTTGAAAGGCGTATTATCTTGTTCCAATGTAGTTGCTTACAAAATAACAAAACCTTTCTACTTTTCAGAAAAAAAGAAATAAATAACTTCCCAGTGCTAATGTACACATCACGTGCTACTGAGGAGGAACAAATGTCTTTCTTTGATTTTTAAACCAATGCAGCGAGATGGTATCTTCAAGTTTACCAGATGTGTAACTAGGTCTATTATTTGTGGAAAAAATTGTCGGTTTCTTTGTCGAACAAATTGGGGGAAAAACTGATCGATGTGGTCAAAGGGGCCAATTTTTCCAGAGTTGCTAGTCAAAAAGTTTATTCCACGATATACGTCGCGGGTGCTGGTAGCCGAAACAACCAACGCATCAGGATACATTGTGCCTTTAAGGTGACGCGCAATGGGCACGTGCCTTTTGGCGTTATGAGATGAGCTCCTGCTGTGCGTATGCGCGGGCCGTCCAATCTGGTCGTAACTTTATTCAGCTGAGACGCGAATAACCCGGTCATTTCTGTGTAGCCTGCTTCCATGTCTGTGATTGTAACTATCAAAGCCCTGGATGGACAACTTGAAGGTGGACGCCGCCCTCCTCGTGTTCCGGGTGCGTCGGGGGGTCGTATCTCTTCTAGTGCGTAATGACACTCGGGCACTGTGTGTCGCCGTTGTCATCTCCTCGATGGCAGGGTTGGTCATGTCAGGTAAGCATCGCACGAGTGGGTTTCGCCGTGCTCGGGAGTCACGTCAGGGTTACATCTGTGGTCTGGATGTGTGTTTGTTTCGGAGTTCGGTGCGTCTTTGCGTTGGTGGAGGTTTTCTGGGTTTTCGCCATTCTCCAGAAGTTGATGTTTTTATTTTATCCCTAAGCTGGCAGGGTGATCGTCTAAGCCTGAAGGCTGCGTTGAGGCGACGGTTCGTAGACTGATAGGGGTAGCGAGACGGCGAATGGTGGAAGTGTGCTATAACTCGGTGGTTTATTATCATCATCGCCATCATCACCAGCTATATACGCCCACCGGAGGGCAAAGGCCTCTCCCATTGATCTCCAATTACTCCGGTCCTGAGGTAACTGCAACCTGCGACCAATTTATCCCAGGAAACCACTTGATCTCATCCGCCCATCTACTTTCTACCGTCCCTGCCACTCTTGCCTTCTCTAGGGATCTACTCTGTTACCCTTAAAGACCTACGGTTCTCCTGCCTTCGCATTACATGTCCTACCCTCGTCCATTTCTTCCTAATTTCTACTAATATACTCTTGACAAGCGTTTGCTCCTTGACCCCTCTGCGCTCTTCTTGTCCCTTAATGTTACACCTACCATCTTGTGTTCCTGCGCTCCCTGAGTCATGCTCCATTTAACTTGAACCCTCTTAGTGAGCCCCCAAGTTCCTGCCCCGTTGGTGAGTACCGCTAAGATGCAGCTGTCAAGCACTTCCTTCTTCAGGGACAATGGCAGGCTGCCATTCATTGTCTGACAATGCCTGCCGAATGTAGTCAACTCTATTCTTTTCCTTCTAATTATCTCTGCGTCATGGTTGGGATCCGGGGTCACAACTTTGCTTACGTCGACATATTTGCTTACCACTTCCATTGCTTCGCCACCTATTTTAAACCATTGTGCTCTCCCGAGGTTATTGCCCATTACTTTAGTTTTCCACATAATAAGTTTCATGTCCACGGTTCTACTCAGTCACCCGCTGTGGTGGCTCAGTGGCTAAGGCGTTGCGCTGCTGAGCACTAGGTCGCGGGCTCGATTCCCGGCCGCGGTGTCCGCTTTTCTGATAGAATCGAAAAGCAAAAACTCCCGTGTTTGCGAGATTTCGGCGCACGTTAGAGATCACCAGGTGGTCAAAATTAATCCGGAGCCCTCCACTACGGCGCGCCTCATCGCCTGCGTTGCGTCGGCGCATTGAACCCTAACAATCAATCAATCAATCAATTCTACTCAGTCCAGTGCGGTAAGCATGCTTATCCATTCATCCCCCGAGTTATTCAGCAAGGCAACGTCATCAGCAAATGTGTGAATATTGAGGTATTCTCCATTAACCCTTAAGCCCTCCTATTCCCAAACTACTGTTCTGAATACTTGTTAAAATGCTGTGGATAACATTGCAAATGTTCTGTACTTGTTGGACGCCCTTCTTTATATGTATTTTACTGCTCTCCTTATGGAACATGGTGGTAGCTGTGGACCCATTGTAGATATTCTCTGGTATTCTTACATATTCTTCGTGTATATCGAGGCTCAGTAATGCCTCAATGACTGCTGAGGTTCCGACCGAGTCAAAGTATACTCTGCGCACTTCTCTATCACCTCATTGATCGTGTTAAATATAATCCATAGTTAAATAGCCTTTAAAGAACGCTGCTTGTTATTTAGGGTAACTGAAATTTATGGTTGCAGAGATTCTGTCAGCGATTACCAGGGTAAGCACCTTGTAGACAACTGACAGTAATCTTGACGGCCTGTATTATTTCAAGTTCTTCATTTTACCTTCTTATGCATTAGTATGATGTTTGCGTTCTTCCAAAACTCATTGCGTGTACAGGATTGCCAAATTTTTCTAGTACAATTTGCAAAACATCCTTTAATAGGTCTGCTGTTATCGGATCTTCAACCGGTAACTTGCTACGTTTCATTTCGTTCAATGCATTCCTTACTTGTTCTGTCGTTACTGGTGGGATGTCTATTTGCTCTGAACTACTTTCTCGTTCCGTATTATCCTGAACGCCTGGCTACTGCAGACATCACTATAGAACTCCTAGGCTACTATGACTAATTAATCACTATTTGTGATGACAACGCCTTGCTTGTCTTTAAGTGCATATAGGTGATTTTTTCGCACGCCTGGGAAATTCTTCACCGCTTTCAGGCTGCCTCCGTTCGATCCTCGACATAATATATTTCGTATGTCAACTGTCTTGCGCCCATTGTTTAACTTCGCAAGCTCGGCAAGTTCTATTCCGTCAGCTGGGATGGAGATTGTCATGGTCTGCAATCTCTAAATAAATATTTCGTCTCCTAAAAAGTTCACTAGTATTCTATCTAGCCGTCATGCCCCGACTTCTGCTGCGCATTCCGTGATAATGCGTGTAAAATTGTCGATGGCTTCCTCTGTCGGAAGCTGTGCTTCCTTGGTAAGAGCTCAATGTCGCTTATCCTGCGCGATGCTGAATTCTTCTACTTCACGTCTTACTGTTAGCTCATTCATCGGGTTCTTTCGTACTAGCTTTCTACGGTCCATCCTCAAATCTGTCCTAATTAAAGATCTTACCATAGAGTGGGCACTACACCTTACCCTTCGGAAGACATTGTAGCGGCTCGGCCGGGGCAGCCGAGGGAGCTCGCCCCGCCAGAGCAGTGCACCTCGTGACTGCAGATCGTCATGAGCCGCGACCCACGAGGCACCAGTCACAAGGCCGGCAGTTAGAGTCTAGACACCGGGCCGACAGCACCGGTGCCATGGTTCGCCCGTCTCCGCCGCTGTTCGCCTTCTACTCTTCGCTCCGTCCTCCGCAATAAATGAAGGCGGAACGTCTCCTCACGTCCCCTTCAACTTCTACATCCTGTACTACGCCAGGGTTATCGCATTTTCTGAAGTGTATTTCATTTTTATGCTCCCCATTCGGGCGCCTCCAGATTCACATCCAGCCCTCCTGCTTGCCATAGAAAGTATTCATGATGTGTACATTATTCTTTTCTGTGAACTTGACTTGTAGGTACCCCCTGATTTTCTACACCCCAGACTACAGTTCCCAACTGCGTTGTCCCCAGCCTGATGCTTGCCTACTTCAGCATTGACGTCTCCCATAAGTACGGTATACTGCGTTTTTACTTTAGCCATTGCCGATTCCGCATCTTCATAAATGTGTTCAACTAGCTGGTTGTCGTGACAGCATGTAGGCGCGTAGCCCTGTACGACCTCGCATTTGTAACTGTTATAAGTCCTAATTATAAGACCGGCTACGCTTTCGTAATGCTTTAGTATTTGTCTAAATCGACAGCTATGCTTTAATTGAATAGAAATCCCACTCTCAGTTCTTTTCTGTTCACTAGACTACGGTAACATAGGACGTGTCCATTTTTCAGCAACGCAAAGGCTTCACCTGTCCTCTTAACCTTACTAAGCCCTACCACATCCCATTTATTGCCCTCTAATTCTTCGAAAAACCCTTAGACTCGCTTCGCTAGGCAAAGTTCTCGTGTTAAACGTTGCCAGGTTCAGATTCCAATGGCGGCCTGTCTGGCTCCAAGGATCCTGATCCCCCAATACTGCTGGACAGGTCTGACCACGGCCGTGCACACTTAGGACCATGGGTTAATTGGCGAATTCATAGGAGGTTCTAGCCATTATACACAAGGGTGGCCAATCCGGCTCTGGTGAGGGAGTGCGTTGTCGGTAATGGTCGCTGCGGTCAGCCCACATCCCAAGCCTTATTCTGCAATTTCAACAACACGCGAATTTTTTTGAAATCCGGTGTGAATTGTCTGGCACCTTGATTGGAACTACTGTCCTTCTGCACGCGAAGCGTCTACACCACCTGCTCATTTGGTACTAGACAGGAATTCTCTTTCAGTAGGGGGCTGCCGATGTAGGATCGTGGTGGGTCGACGGAGTACCCTCGCCAACCGAGTCTTTTCTAGCGGCAGCGATGGTAGATGTGGTCGGCCTCTTCACATTTGGAGCACAGCCGACAATTATGAGACGTTGGCAACACGTCGGTCTTCTTAGGTACGGGGTGTTGCACCACAGGCGGTCGGGCAGGTGACAGGGGATGACGGTACGTAGCCTCGTGACAATAGGGGGGAATTAGGTGAGGGTGATGGGCAGCTGTCACGTATGATAAGGATTGTGGCTGGCGGTGTGCTTCTGGCGTCGATTAGGTTCCCAGAGCAGGCTGCACTTCTTCCTAATGACGCCGGTAATAGAAGTAACATGGCATTGAGGTGGCCTTGGCAGAAGTTTCTTTAGCTCCTCTCTCACTACTGTGCACATATTATCATGAAAGCTATTGGACAGAATGCGAATGCTGTCGACGTAGTTCGCAAGGGCTGCGCCAACGTAGTGGTGATCACACTCATTAGTCCGCATGTCGATGGCCTTCTTTATTGGCTTCGGTTATGAATTCAGTGACAATTTAGGGCGGAATACGGACAAGCCCAGCAAACAGCTATTAGTTCACACTGCGCATTACACGGGTCTTGAAAGGCATTTTGAGCGCACTAAATGAACAAGCGCAATTGGTAGATAGGGTGACCAACATCATCTGTACAAAGAATAGAATTTTTTTGTGCAGCGGAAAGCTCACACTCTCGTTACACAGTTTTTGCCGCGTTACCATCCTTTCCGGTGTGTTTCTGGCCTTCGCCACTTTCCGGCATGTACGTCATTGATTGTCACACGTGTGTCACAAAGTAGAAATGTTGAAACAGGACACCTTTTCCGCGTACGTCCGTCGAAGAGAAACATCTTCTACGAAGAGTCTATGGCTCGCAATGCTGCATTCGGTTATTTAGCACTTCCTGCAGCAAGCCTAATGCTAGTGTGTTTGTCTATATTTATCCTTTTTACTAGATTACCACGCTACCCGTTCAGCCGCGTTGGCTAGGCCCACACGGCGATGACACGACGCCGACTTCTGAGTTGGCAGACCGAATTGTCACACGACGTGGACAGTGGCACAAACTCATCAGCCGATCGCAACTCTCCGTACTGTGACTGGCTTGCTGACCACAGACGCCAATACCGATCGGCTGAACGGTCATCGGGAATGCGATCGAGAAGCCGAAACTCCACCTAGACTTCATTTGTGCTGTAATTATTACGGCTCTGTTCAGCTAGATGCTACATTGTATTTAACATCGTAAGCTCCATGAAGTTCATTCAACTCAACACTAACTCTGCTGTGATTTGTGTTTGCGCTTCGTATGCTTCGGCCATTCGCTTTGTCTACAATTCGTCTAACGGAAGGACAGATGCCATATTCTTGAGCGACCAGGAACGCTTCTGGAAATATAGGCTCATTTAAAGGAGGGAAGGAGTTATAGAAGGTTTATTAGGTAATAAGGAATAAATATCGACCAAACATTTACTGTAAAAAGTAAAACAAAAGCCCTGCCAGCACTGTTGCCGCAAGGCTAAATCACAGTCGCAGCCGAAACAGGGATGCTGCTGGGGATCAACTCTGTGTGGCTTTAGAGAACCTTACGCCGAATTTATTATGCAACAAGGGTTCAATGAACCAGTCAGGACCCAATAAATCAAGCAGAAAATATTGATGTGACACTAAGGGCGTGTGTCGATGTATACAGGTCACTTCGGCACAACCGCCCATTGTGGCTCAGTGGGCTAAAGCCTCACGCAACGCAAGCAACTTTTCGGGTTCATACCTCAGCTGGGCGTTTTTTTTATTTTGTTTTGCTAGTTGTTCAAGTGGCATGGTTGGCGTATCGTATTCACAAATAAAAAAAACAACATTTTTAGTTGAACTGTGGAACTATCATACCAAACGTCAAGGCATAGTTTGAGCCATTGGCACGGTTGGTTCTTTTTAAATTTGTGCTTTTTATATAAAAAAATGAAATTGTACTTTGAGAGGAAGAAATACAGATGTGTGCATTTTGCGAAATGGGCATTTCTTTGCATAGAGCCAACATACGTTACTGCCTTCGGCTTGAATAAGACAACAGGTGTGCTCGAGGGGCGGTAGGCGGAACAAGGGATATAGGGCCGGTAATGGCAACCAAAAACTGCCACGTATCGCAATTGGCAAAACTCAGCCCGTAAAAAACGAACGGAGTGCTTTTTGCGACACAAAAGTGCCTCCGGGCCAACAAGGGAAAAAGCGAGGGCGGGAATTTGTTTATTGCGATCAGAAGCAGGGTTGTACGAAGGAGCAAGCGCCGCCCCAAAGGTCACCCTGCTCTTTAGAAACCCTTCGTAGTATCAGTTACGGTGAGTTTGTCCAGTTAATAAACCGAGAGTCGCGTAAAAATTTTCCGGAACTTTGCTGACTAGAACTGCCAGTGTGACCGCGAAGCTTATCGCCAACGAGCCACAGATGGCCAGGGCCAGAAGCTAAGAAGATTATGAACCGGACGGCGATCGAGAAAAACGACTCCCAGCAACAGCAAGGAGAAACGCAACCCTTTTAGGGGCGAAGCTCCTAAAGCCGTGGGTCTGTCCTTCCCTTGTGTCTCGTGGTACGTGACCGGCTAGTTCGATGACTCACTCGCAGGTGGCGCTACGTGACCGCCTAGTTCGATGACTCACTCACAGGTGGCGCTGGTGCGAGTGACGTCATGATGACGTCACTCGCACGTGACCGACACAATAAAAGGCAATCGCTGTTGACGCGCTTCCTCTTCGCAACGAGTCACCGGATGGACGAGGTGGTTGTTGACAAGGCTGCGGAGCGGAGGGCGCGCAGGGCGGCGGCAGCGCGCGCTCGCCGACAGGATCCCGCCGTGCGCGAAAGAGAGGCCGAAGCATCTCTTCTAGAAAGTAGCGCAAACCGCGCGTCGGCAGCTTCGGGCTGAGCTCGCTTGATGCGTTTTGCAGCCGCCTCGCGAGCTCTCACTGCATCGGGGTTTGCCTGCCGATACGAGCGCTTGCTTGCAGCCTCACGAACCCTACAACAACAAGAACAAAAACAAACAAGAACAAAATAAAAGATGATGTGTACAATGTACGCACACAGTCTTACGTCTTTCTTATTGATGTAATGGGCGAACTTTCACGGGAGAATTACGGTTACCGATGATCTCCCCCTATCGAGCTTCGCCCCACTTATCATCATTCATTCCGTGGATATGGCGTAATTTTTTTTTCTTTCTTCTCCTCGTTCCAGGTCGACCGCGGCATTCCTGTCAAAGATAAGCTACATAGAGAGATAGGCTTGGCACTCATTAATGCGAAGTTCCTATACAATAAAAAGATCTATACAGTACACTATAAACGTCGTCAATCGGAAAATAATTCTAAAATATATAATGAACAAAGACATTGGGAAATAATTTGCTTACCTGGATATTTCAAGCGATGGTGCAAGACAGTTGACTGCCCACTGTAGCAATGCCATCCGTCCGGAAAAGTGGAGTTCGTAGTGAACGGCACTGCGTCCGGCGAGAATGCCCTTCAGTCGACACTCGATGTTCATGTACTTACCGCGCGGCGAACCACGCCGCCCAGTCAAGGTGAAATCACTCATCCGGTTGTTTTTTCTTCGCCACTTTTTATTACGAGAAAGCGAACACTCCGCACATTACGCACTTGAATAGCAGAAAGACACGACGAACAAAGCGCCTGCTTCAGCGCATTCCTCCAACGATACTAGCTCCGTTTTCCCGCCAACATTGCTGAAGCGCGCGCTACCTTTGAAACCCTTCCAAATGATAATATAAAAAACAGAAGCGCAAGTCGCAGCAACATGCAGCAGCGTTCCCACGGCTCCAGTGCGGATCAGTATCAGAGTATGTATATGCCTGATTAGGAAAGGCGCGACCACTGGCGCGAAATTTTCTAGCTTAATTTTTGCGGTTTACACGCGTGGATTCTTGCATAACGCGTAAAAGAAAGCGAATATGGAGTTTCCCGACCCGCTTCACGCTGATATGGAAGAAAATCACGTGTATTTTCAGTCACGTGGGCCCCAAAACGAAGTTTACGGCGCCAAGGAGCGTGTTTCACGCTTACTATGCGTGAACAAATTTATAGTTTATGGTGTGCGCCGGTTTGGGAGCGCCCGTTTCCTACCATGCCTGAGGATGCTGGCCGCTGTCACAACACGTTTCGTGTTTTTCGGTGCTTCAACGACGCGCTATACCTATAAACTGAACGGAGCTGGCGTGACGGGTGGCGACGATCGGCATTCATCCCTTCCGGAGTATCGTTCGCAAAGATGCCGCCCCAACCACCCAATCGACAGGCCACTCACCCCTTAGCCGGTACGCTGGTTGGGGGCAGAATTTGATGTAGGCTTCAAAAGCCGCCCCGTAGACTTCAGCGCCGGTTGCGCCCTAGAGACCACGTCACTCTAGAGAACGTAGGCCAAAGTTTCAATAACTGTCAAAGATACTACACATTCACTCAAGGAAGCCATTCAACACGCAATCTAGAAATATCGTGCTTGGAAGCGTTACCTATTAGGGATACTCTAAATGCCGAGACGCCAGCCATAGACGAATTATTGTCATGTTTTGATATGTGAAAAATGTCCAGGAGCAAAGATTTTTCCTCTAGGAAACGTAATGAACGCTCTCGGTTTTTTTTCAGTGCAGCCCTATGCTACCACGTGGATCGTGCGGTCGCGGATGCACTTGTGATTATGGTACAAGAAGATGTAGAAGAAGTCCTCACCCGGGGCCACCTTCTTTCAATTAAGTGCATTTTATATGAAATAAAGATATTCTCAGAATTATTCATTCTGGTATAGAGATAACAAGTAAAGTTTTCCAACCAGCCATTGGACACAGCTTTCAATTGAAATGTAATCTGCTATTGTGAGATGCGGCTTTTGACTGCAGGCATGGTTGCAGCGGATAGACCGCAATGCCTCAAAATCCACTCTCGTTCTTCGTTCCGGTTATGCTGCCGATTCTGATTTTGGCACGCACCCATTTTACGCCTGTTTGGGCGACCAGCTGCAAGTCATGGTTACCGCCAAAACATTTCAGTCTGCGTTCCGAGTTCCAGTAAAAGAATAATTCGTGCTTATAACTCCTTAACGTCGATCTGTGCTTCCCTTGCCCGAATGCTTCATCGTCATCAATAGCACCAGCAGCGCCAGCTTTAAAAGAGCGGTTCTTCCTGGAATTCACCAGTGGGCACGGTTGCCGCGGATGGACCGCAATGGCTCAAAATCCACACTCGTTGTTTGTTCAGGATATGCTGCCGATTCTGATTTTTGTACGCACCCCTTCAACGCCTGTGTGTGCCACCAGCTGCAAGTCATGGTTCCTGCCAAGACATTTCAGTCTGAGCACCGAGCTCCAGTGACGGAATTCATCGTGCCGATGACTCCTAAACGTCGATCTGTGCTTCCCTTGCCCGAATGCTTCATCTTCATTAATAGCACCAATAGCGCCAGCTTTAAAAGAGCGGTTCTTCCTGGAATTCACCAGTGGCCACGATTGAAGCGGACGGGCCGCAATGACTCAAAATCCACTGTCGTTCTTTCTTCAGGTTATGCTGCCGATTCTGATTTGGCACGCACCCATTTTACGCCTGTGTGTGCGACCAGCGGCATGTCATGGTTCCCGCCAAAACACTTAAGTTTGCGCACCGAGTTACACAGACGGAATTCATCGTGCCGATGACTATTAAACGTTCATCTGCGCTTCCTTTGCCCGAATTCTTTATCGTCATTATTAGCACCAGCAGCGCCAGCTTTAAAAGAGCGGTTCTTCCTGGAATTCACCAGTGGCCACGGTTGCAACGGACGGGCAGCAATGGCTCAAAATCCATTCTCGTTCTTCATTCAGTATATGCTGCTAATTCTGATTTTGGCACGCACCCCTTCTACGCCTGTGTGGGCGACCAGCTGCAAGTAATGGTTACCACCAAAACATTTCAGTCTGCGTTCCGAGTTCCAGTAAAAGAATATTTCGTGCTTATGACTTCTACACGTAAATCTGTGCTTCCCTTGCCCGAATGCTTCATCTTCATCAATAGCAAGAGCAGCGCCAGCTTTAAAAGAGCGGTTCTTCCTGGAATTCACCAGTGGGCACGGTTGCAGCGGACGGGCCGCAATGGCTCAAAATCCACTCTCGTTCTTTGTTCAGGTTATGCTGCCGATTCTGATTTATGGCACGCACCCCTTCTATGCCTGTGTGGGCGACCAGCTGAAAGTCATCCTTCACGCCAAAACACTTCAGTCTGCGCCCTGAGTTCCAGTGAAAAAATATTTCGTGCTTATGACTTCTACACGTAAATCTGCGCTTCCCTTGCCCGAATGCTTCATCGTCATCTATAGCACCAGCAGCACCAGCTTTAAAAGAGCGGTTCTTCCTGGAATTCACCAGTAGGCACGGTTGCAGCGGATGGACCGCAATGGCTCAAAATCTGTCTCGTTCTTTGTTCAGGTGCGTAACTATATTTCACTGTATGGTAGAAAGAGTGACAATCACGGTCTTTTGCTGCTCCCGTGCCCCCGGGTGTTTTGTGAAGTTTTGTCTGACTGCCTTTACACTGATATTCTTTCATTAAAGGCTGGTATGTAAAAGCCAACTCGGGACTTCAAAAGAAGGTGTCCTCAAAAAGAAGCAAACATCCTAACCCCACCGAGAGCGACTCATAAACCGAACTAGACGAAAACAGTGAAAGGTATAAATTTAGAAAAAAACGTTTAGGCACAGTCAGCGACCATAACAGCTAGCCACGAAGAAATAAAAATAAGCGTGGCAGAAAATCGCAAGAGCCAACGTAACACTGAATCTTATTTAGCTAGCTTCGGGAACAGGCTGACCATTGCAGAACAAAAAAATTCAAAATCTAGACGAAATCGCGGAGCAGAGAAGTCTGCGGAATGTACGATAAAACAGCTTCAGGAAAAAAAACGTACTTCTGCAAAATCGTATTGATCAGCAAGAGGACAGGGCTAGAAAAGACAACCTTGTGTTTCATGGAATTCCCGATGAAAACAAAAGCTGGGCCGAAAAGGAGAGAAAAATATAAGAACTCTTACCGTCATGTCCTGATACTCAGATCGACGATAGCTGCACTGGACGTGTGCATCGACATGGGCAGTTTTATGAGACGAAATGCCGTCTTTTAATTGTGAAATGCGCTAGTTTTAAAACAAGAGATAACATTTTTCAAGCGAAACAAATGCTGAGAGAACTAGAAGTGAGTGTTAGCGAAGACTATTCGCCTGGAATGCGCATAGCTCACAAGGAGCTAATCGAGTTTGCGAAATTTCAGTCCGGTACCTCTTTTTTTAAAGTGAAATACATAACACTAGTATTGAACTGGAAATACTACTTGTATAAACCGTTCATGAAAAAAAGTCGTGGAAACCGGGACGATTCCTTTTGCTCCGGATACTAAATGCCCTGCAGGAACATAGGCAAAATTATCTCACACCCTGCATAGGGATCCAATAGCCAGCACTTATAACACAAAAAAGACATCCCAGTAACTGTTGTCGAGGGGTGTGGCTACACAATTATCATTTCAGGATGTTTCTGTTATGTTTGCGAATATTATAACTGTGATAAAACACGTACACAAGTTTTCGCGGCAATCAATTCATATTCCGCAAATATCGTTTCTTTACAGAAACGTGGCTTCACCCGAATATACGAGACTGAAATCTTCAAAACACCCAACATGTTTCACATTTATCGCTGCGATAGAGAACCGAGGCAATGTGTGGTCATGCTTGTGGCTATAAGTCACCAGTTTGAGTCCTTCGCCCTCAATATTTCGACAAATCTAAAATTAGTCTGGGTATCCGTAAAATTATCCCGTCGTCGCATTATCTTGGCCGTATGCTATCGACCGTCAATTGCCTCGTCCACTTTTGCCGCAGAGATTCACGACACCATAAATTCTGTAAAAAGCAGTTTACCTTCATTCCTTATTTTTCTATTCGGCTTTTTAAACTTCCCTGGTATTACGTGGACCGAACCAACGCCACCTTCAAATTTATTCTCTTCAATTTGTTAGGAATGTATGCGTTTATGCTCCACGTTTAACCTAATACAAATAGTAAACCAACCTACTAAAAACAACCCCCAAAGCGCAAATCTATTACAGTTAGTTTTTACAAGTTGCCCAGTTTAGTGCTCTCAGATAACGTTGTTCCTTAGTTGGGTGTTCATTCAGTGCTGTATTTTTCTATTTTAATATCAGTAAAAAGCTCAATAGAACAACCAAAATTTTAAGTGATTACGGGAACGCGGATTTCACCAAAATCAAAGACGAGATACGCACATTCCGAACAATGTATTTGACTGGTTTCGAGGAATACTCTCGGTTTAGTCAGAAAGAAAATGCTTGAGCTGACCCACCGTTTCGTTTCTGCATCCGTAACCTCGTACAACCCTAAAGCTCCGTGGTGCAAAGGCGATATTTGATGGCTTTTAAACAGAAAAAAACGCTTGTTTCACCTGGAGAAAAAATCCCGAATGCAACACCGCTGGACTCTGTACCGCGTTGCTTCTGAAGCGTATATTTCAGTGGTTCAAACCGCAAAAAAGGATTTCTTTTAAAACACCTATCAAGCATGTTGCTTAATAATATCCAAAATTTTGGAATGTTCCTAACCCACATAAAAGCAATAAAATAGTTCTTACAAGTGATAATGGTGAACCAACTGATGGCAAAGAATTCTCAACCGTATTAAACAGTGTGTTTTCTGATTCGTTTACAAAGCCGTCATTTTTGCAACTAGCAGAGTTTCCCCGCAATACTTATGTGCCATATATTCTAAAATATTTGATAATGGTGTATTTCTAATAATATTAATTCCATCAAAACTTCGGGAGCATTTGGTATTGATTCCATAAGTCATACATTTCCAAAAAACGCCAAAGCATGTTGTTCCATTCTGTTACCCCAAAATCTTTCAGAAATGATTGGATACCCGCGAATTACCAGATGATTTCAGAATCAGTAAGGTGTTACCAGCATTCAAATCTGGAGATAAACATCCAGCCTTAAGTTACAGACCCATTTCCATCACTAGCGTGCCGTGCAAAATTCTTGAGCATTTAATATACTCGCACAGCTCCACCTTCCTGGAGTCCAATTCATTTTTGCACGATTTGCAGCATGAATTCCAAAAAACATTTTCTTGTGAGACGCAATTGTTCCTATTCACTCACAAACTTCATGCTTCTCATGACCATCGTTCTTTCGCAGACTGATTTTTTTTGGGTGTTGCTAAAACTTTTGACAAGGTCTCTCACCGGTTACTTCAACTAAAACTCCGAAATAATGGAATTGAAACTAGCGTATTAAAGGGGTTAAAAGTTTCCTTAGTAATCACCAACAATTTGTCACAGCTAACGACATTAGCTCATCGCTTGCCCATGTAATATCAGGCGTTCCTCAAAAACAGTCCTCGGCCCCTTACGTTTTCTTTTTTACATGAACGACATACCTAACTTCGTTTCCTCTTCGATTCGCTTATTTGCAGATGATTGTCTTTTTTTAGAAAGACCAACTAACGACGACATTCATGCCCTTCAAAGTGACATCAATGCCATTTCCTTCTGGTGTAGCATGTGGTAGATGAAGCTGAACGTTAAAACATGTAAGTTCATGCGCGTTTCTTGTCTTTCGGCAATCACACCCTCGTATGACTTGGGTAACATTGCTCCTAAATCAGTCTCATCGTACAGAAATCTCGGGCTTCATATAACAACTTATTTCTCCCGGAAAAAACATTTATTTCATCACTAACAAAGCAAATAGCAAGCTCGGGTATCCAAAAAGAAACTTTCAGTCTGCTCTGCCGTCTATCAAGCTACTTTTTTACAAATCCATTGTCCGCAGCCTACTCGAGTACGCCTTATCGATATGGGATACTTACGTGTAACTACTTATTCTTTAACTAGAAATGATACAAAACAACTCTGCTCTCTTTTATTCTTTCCAACAGTCAGCGAGCATCCAGAGTGTCTACAATGAAATTGAACTTGGGACTGCCATTGCTCACCACGCGTCGTAAAATCGCTCGGCTCTGCCTTTTTCATAATATCTTTCATCATGATACCCTTCACAACTTTCTTATAACCCCGCCGTCATATGTATCTTTGCGTCTTGTAGGCCGAATTTAAAGCCAAACAACAACTTTTTCTAAATCATTTATACATTCAACGTCAAAAGATTGGAATCACCTTCCCCATAATGTTGCTGCAATAGTTCATTCCGAGTTGTTTAATGCTACTGTTCATAAAACCGTTGTTTAACCTTATTTTTAACAAAGCATTGTGCCTTGGATAAACGCATTTTAATGTTAATATTGTATCCACGCGCAATTTGTCCCACTGTACAATGTATACCTTAACCTTTTTTGTATTTACGCTGCTACATTTTGCTGTTGTTGTATTTCGAACCCCACTCCCCTCTTCAATGTATTCAAACTGAAGGTATTCACAAATAAACCATTTATAAAAAAGTTTTTAGAAGCTCTGTTGTGTAATTGAATGCTAATTCTATACCATCAGAGAGTTTGACCTCATGTTTCTTCGTTGAAACATCAGCTCAGACATTGCTCTAAAGCTTCTATAATATTTTTTATTTAAGGGAATAGGGCTATCTGGCCATAGATACGAGTCCGCATGCTCTACCTGAGTCAATTCTAGCTTCTTTCAGCTCTCTACGTAATGTAGCATGTTCCCCTAAAATTACCGTAGAGATGAAAAGAAGCTATAAAAAGACGTCATCTTGGGCAAAATATGCTTGGGCTACAAAAACACTTACAGAATAGCTGCAGACGTGCCGGTGTATCCATATAGCGTCCGTACACAAAGTCAGATCGAAAAGAATTTCAAATCCTGCGGCGAAGCCAATTCGTGTTTAATGATCTGTAGCTCCTAGCCTACTTTAAATGTGCGGAAAATATATACCAACGTCTACCTTAACCGACGCCCGTTTTACGGCGATTTTAACTTTTCTCTTAATCTTCACAATAACTTATTCAGGGTGAAGTTTTAACCGTTGCAGAGTTCGGTCTGGGGTCACCACATGCCCAACTGCGGAGGGAGTAAGTTTATAGAAAACCTCTCTACCTCTTGGTTACTTACGACTATACTGAAACCACTGACATGGCAAGTGGCAGATGAGACGGCGGTACAATTACGGTGAGATTTGTTCACTAGCCATGAATGGTGAATTCACGGTTAGGTTATAAACGTTACAGAATTACGTATGCTGTCTATACATGCAACTTACAGAGGGAGAATGACTCCAGGAAATAACTAATCTTAGTTCATCAGAACAATTCCGAGAGAAATTACATACAAATATTAGCTAACACAACTGCATTATTGCACAATTTTCTTTCACTTTAAATAATTACGTAGTTGGTATTGAAGTAGGGAATATTAAGAGATTATTGTCTCCTCTCAATATATCGACTTGCACGCGACAAAAACAGACATCCCCGTATGTGTCGTCGAGATTAAATGTGTAGTAGAAGCATTTTGATCGGTAAAAAACATTAAACGGCAGTGCTTTACGATAATTGTGGGGCTGCGCCCATATTTGGTGGTCATTCTTTTTTATGGGGGTTCACATACTGGGAGTGAGGGTGAGGGTCAGACTGCGATATGTTGCACGCTCCTCACCCAATGTTTGCGTGTCAGCATGCCTACACAACGCTTAAAAGAACTGTTAGCCATGCGGCGCGACAGAGTAGGAAGCAGCTCCCACTGCTGGCACAGCGCACACAAGAACCCGTTCAACGTCCATGTCGGCATGACATAGACGACATAGGTCTGCATGCATGGTGCAGTGGCTCGAACAAATGACGATTGCCACCTGTGTCACGTCTGCATCCATTTTCACTGCAGCCTGCTAGGAAGATCTCCATAAATACCAAGGTACGGGCTCCAAGCAGGAAGTATGCGGAAATCCGGACAATTGTCTTCAAACCCGTAGCATTCTTATGCCGCTTCTGTAGAGTGCGAGTTCTTTACAGCTAAATATGTCTATGAGCAGTGAAATACGTTAGATTATTTCATTCCGTGCAGTAGTCTTTTGTACCTTTTCGCCAATGGTGTAAATATATGCTATTACAGCGATACATACCTTTGCTTCCCAAATTATGTTTTGTTTCGAAGATGCGAGGCCTGCTGCAGAGGTGGTTCGTTTACCCTATTTTTATTCGTTATGGCAGCGTTCTTTTGAATGCTTTTTTAGTTAATTAGTAGTTTTGGGGGTAGATAGGCAGGGTGCATACTTTTAATGTCTTGAGATCAATTTTTGTGACATTTTTTCGTATTTTGTGGTTATTAAAAAACATGTGCGACCAATTAACTTCACTTGCGCTATTTTCCTATTGTGTTACTTCTGCCAAATCTGTATATTTTTAATGCGGGGCGTTACTCGATACGCGAACTTTTGCTATTTCTATTCGTGTTTTGAACATCTTTTGGGGGGTCGTTTTGGTTTATGTTCGGTGGGAGGGGGGGGGGGCAGGCGGAGCTGAGGGGGTGCGAGATATCTTAAATGCATATTTGTTATTTTGGAAGTACCAATTTGTAAATATTTTATTCGTTTTCATTCCTTTGTTTCGTATTTTTTGCACCCTCTCCTACGAATTGTTTCCATTAGCGCTATTTATGCATAAATATGTTGTTGCCACCAAATCTCCATTTCTTCCGAAACGCATGGCATTACACAGTCCTACCTTGGGGTAGTCGGCATGAGGAATAAGCTGCCTAATATTTTCGGGATTATTAGCACTCTCGAAGTAATCGTCGCAGCCCTCACAATGCTTGAAGACAAATATTATTGTTGCAGATGAATTCTGACGGCGCTTTTATTGTTTGCCGCAAGCATCGGACACGCGAGGCCATGCTGTCATGACTGCGTCGAACAAAGGCGTGTTCTGTACGCCCATTTCATAGTTCAATGACTTGGTCGTGCATGGAGACATGTGACGTACGGTGCGGCGTACGACGGGGTATGCTTTTATCTACTATCTAGGGAAATTTTTCGACGCCCTATTTTCCATACCCTGAATATCCGAATTCTTCCATGGCACCATTAGGGGCTGAATACAGTCAATGGATAATAAAGAAGAGAGTTTCGGATGTGTGAATCCCTCCTAGCTTGATTTTCCTAGTTTTTTTTTATGTATCACGTGAAAAAGCTTCCGAAATGTAAGCACCACAGGTGGCAGTTGGGCTTTCTGCAGCTTCCAACCCGCGTTTCATGCGTATTGCCAGCTATATGCGTATACCACAAGAAATTGTCTCCAATGGTCTATATTGAGGGCAAGCACATTTCGAGCTCGGATAATTACAAACAGAATTCTAATATTCATAAAAATTCAGAAGTTAGGCAGCTCTAACCATTTTATAAACCAGTTCCCGTTGTACAAGAATGTTGGCCGCCCTAGATTTTTTTGTTATTTTTCCGCAGGCACCTCAGTGCTTGTAGAACCCGAGCGGGCAGCAGTGAGTATGGTTTGAGTGGGATGCAGGTGTCCATCGTTATTAAATAGAAGACTGCTAGCTCTACCATCCCAGGGTTCTTTCGTGGCGTGCGGGAGAACAAACGCCTAACCAGGCGCAGGGGTTGCGGGGGGAGGAGCGCGTTGGGAGGGTTTCACTCACGGAGCACACTGTAGGAATCGGCGCTAATTTACCCAGCGCTACCCCGGCGGAATGCCGTCTCGGTGGCGGCGGCATCGGCCGTACGGCTTTCGTTGTCTGCTTTGGTTGTTTTGTCAGCGGTGGTTGTTTGGGGCCTGTTTTGGCGAAACTTCGCGTCAAAAGCGCGTACCTTCCCGCGGCTTAATTAACTTGGTCGACAGCACCTCTAGGGTCACCCGCACCCGGTACAATTAGGTGGTCGTATGGCAAGCACACATTAGGATTGGTTTGTAGGGCTGGCAAAATAAATGTACAAACCACATACAGACATCTGGCCGCTAGAGAAACGCTACCTTTTGCGCGCTGCCGGCCATGATTGGGACTTCGTTTTCTTAATAGGTGAATACCAATTCGGTTGCGTTTTTAGGAGGTATTAAAACAGGCGAAAGAACCAACTAGTTCTGATAAATACCGATTATAAATGTCCACTAAGCTTTCTGGCAGTGCTCAGACTTATAAACTAACTAGCTTAAATCGGTTCCAATGGGAATCACTAGGCTCACATGCGGGATTGTTTTGCTGTCTGCGCTTGTGTCGCGTGGTGGAGTAGGCCCAAGCTAGCACATTATCACGGCTATCTTCCGCTATCTCACCCTTCGAAAGACACTCCTCTCCGTTTTCTTCCTCCCAACTCACGGTCGTGTTTCAGCGGTGGCGTCCGCCGCTCTAGGCCGGCCGTGGCTGACGCTGCTGCTGAGTCTAGATGCCGCAACCGCGAATTCTAGGTAACGGCTGGCAGAAACTCTCGTTTCACTCTTTGTAGAGCCATTTGTGAATTCCAGTGACGTCGCATGGGCAATTGTTGTGGGTGTCGTTTAAATCTTTGCTTTCAAACAACCGCCACAGCGTGGATTGGAGCCAATTTTAACGCGATAGCGTTATTATGGCCGTTTTTCGATTTTACCATGGCTGCTAGCCGTCCGCCATCAGCCGTGCTCATCTAGTGTCCACGGAAATATGTCATCACTGCCACCCGGAAGCTACGACTGTGGCAAACAGATGCAAGGGCTTGCCTAAATCTGGACTATGACGCATCGGCAAGTGAAGTGTGAAAACCAGGCAAATGACACTACGGCGGAGACGAAAGAAACGATACGCATCTTCAGCAGGTGTCGCGCCTGCGCAGTGAAGTTCGTTCTACGCCTTTTCGAATGTAGCATGCTCGGCAGACACCTTCGCCCGCTGCTGACGCAGCTGACGCCATCACACCAAAGCGCCTCTCCAGGGGAAGATAAAAGGTTATTGTTTGACACTTCTCGGGCCGAAGCCACACCTCAGATGTGAGGCGCACCGAAGTCAGGGGCTCGACATGTTGGTTTTGTTGTTGTCGACTCCCATCAGGAAAATGGCCGCCGCTGCCGAGAATCGAACCCACGTGATCTGGCTCAGCAGCGCAAAGCCTTATCCACTGAGCCACTGGGGCATGTTTTCAACCGAAACTGCTGCTGGCAACAAGACTGGGTGACCAGTAAAAACCGGGGGGGGGGGGGTGGGCGAGGTGGCACAAGATTAAGGCCAGTATAACCAAAAAAAAGAGCATACATTATTGAACCGAAACAAACTAAAATAAAGCCCAGTATAGACCATCCTATTACACGACTTTTCTCACTCCTTATTGATATTCTCTTCGTTCGGTATTCGGCAAAAGCACTGCTTGGCACACGATGAATAACGTCACGCGGCCGGAGATGTATCGCCGTAAAAATGCTCGGCTCTAGAGCTAAGCGTCAGAACCACTCTCACAGTCCCCTAAGTAAAGAAATAACCGATTAACTGCTTTGAAAAAATCGAAACCATTCTCTCTGCAAAAAGCGAGCGGCCTAAACTACCGCACGGATCCAATCGCGAAAACCGTTCAAAACGCCTGCTCTTCCTGCGCACAGGAACCCGATTCTTCCTGGTGTCGTAATGGGCCACAAGGCCGACGAGTCACAAACTCTGTGGACGATAAGCCAACACAATTATCCACGTATGTATGTGGGCTGAGATGTTCAGTGGGAACATCAGACGTTATCCTAAAACTGTGGTAAATTCGGAGAAACATGCAACCGCTTCCACGCCACCTAGCCATGTGCAAGATATGCTTAGGGGAACAATTGAAACATTACATAATTTACTTCTATCGAGACATGGGAGACTTCTTTGACCAGCTCTTTATCTGAAGACGACCGGGAGGAGATTGAGAGGGCAAGGGAAGACGCTGCTGCACCTGGGGTCCTGCACTTCAGGTTCCGCGCTTAAGCCACCTACCAGTTGTTTACCCGCTGTGTACACAACTCTCTCTCTCCCTCTCTCTAACACACACACCCGCCTCGGTGACTCAGTGGCTCAGGCGTCGTGCTGCTGAGCACGAGTTCGTGGATTCGATTCTCGGCCGCAGCGGCCGCTTTTCTGAAGGAGGTGAAATGTAAAAACGCCCATGTGTACGAGTTTTCGGTGCAAGTTAAAGATCCCCAAGCGGTAAAATAATCCGCAGACCTCCACTACGGCACGCCTATTCATCTGCTTTGCGTCGGTAATTTAAACCCTACAATGAATGAATGAATGAATCAATCAATCAATCAATCAATCAATCAATCAATCATTCAATCAATCAATCAATCAACAATCAATCAATCAATCAATCAAAAAATCAAACAAACAACCAATCAATCAAATAATCACTCTCGCTTAGCAGAAAGCAAACACGTTCAGGATGGCAGGAAATTACAAAATAACTACTCTAAACCATTGACACTTTTAAATGGTTTCAAGTGACCATCGAACTGACCAACAAACGACAGCCGCAACCTTTCACGCTCACATCTAAGGTCACAGAGGCGCCAAAGGCTTGTGTGTCTTCTGGCGAAGGTGACTAAAAGCCTTTTTTGCTAGTATTTCTCCCTTCTCTGACCTTCAGTGCTCGTGAAACACAGATCGTAAAGCAGCAACTCGGTCTCAAAACGCTCTCTGACCCGCCGCGGTGACTGAGTGGCAATGGCATGCTGCTTAGCCCAATTGCGCGGGTTCCATTTGCGGCGCGGCTGCCGCTTTTCTGATGGAGGCGAAAAGCAAAAACGCCAATGTGTACGAGATTTCGGCGCACGTTAAACATCCCCATGCGGTAAAAATCAATCCGAAGCTCTGCACTACGGCGTGCCTCATCTCCAACGTTGCGTCGGCGCTTTAATCCCTACAATCAAAGCGAAAACGCTTTTTGGACGTCGAAGTAACGCTATCGCGTCGAACATCTAAGACCTAAATGTAAACGTCACCTAAAAATTTGTTTGTTCAAGTTACTGAACCACACATGAAAAGATATGTCCGCAATTTGACGCCGCCACAGACGGGAAGCGGGCGATCATAAGCGCCGAGTTCGAACAGCCAGCAGTAATCTTGCGCCGCATCGATAAGAGAACTGTTTTCGGCGCTCTTGAGGCCTGACGCCAAGGCAAGCGTGGAAGTGAGGAGAGGGCCTCATTTAGCATGGGAACACGCACCTTCGATTCCAACACCTCTACTTCGCATTACCGTCTCTTTTTCACGGCCGCTGCCAGGTGGCGGCACAGGTATCGCCGGCCATGCATTCAGCGGTTGCCTATCTTTATTGTCCATGACTGTACCTGGAACATCCACAAGATATGCTGCGAAGACGTAGAAATTTATATTTTTCTGCGTGTCATTAAGTTGCCATTGGTTTGCGGGGGCATCTTTAAAAAACCTCTTCATTGTAACTGACTTCTGCAGTATCATTCTTCAGACAGTAGGGTTTAACGTGCTGTCGCAGCGCAGGCGATGAGGCGTGCCGTATGGAGGGATCCGGATTAATTTTTACCACCTGGGGATCTTGAACATGCACCGAAATCTCGTTAACACGGGCGTTTTTGCTTTTCGCCTCTATCGAAAAAGCAGCCGCCTCTGCCGGGAAACCAACCCGCGTTCTTGTGTCTTTTATGGGACAGAATAAATATTTGATGAAACGGCGTTTAATACGACAATGTTTATGATATTGCCGAGAACCATGCATTGGGTTTGCTTGTTTTCTTTTTTGCAGAACGGCTGCGACGGGCTGTATTATCTGCGCTATCCGTGTGCCAAGTGAAGCCAGCCTTCCATTATTTATTTTTATGCCACACCTGTTATCTCTTTTGATAGGGAGCGCGTTTCGAACGAGCATCTCGTGAACCCGGTAAACTCTCAAAAAAGTGGTCTCTCTCTCCCTCTCTCTCTCTGTCTCTCTCAACAGCCTAGAATAATCTTTTTCGCTATAAATTGTTCTGGAGGAAATCGACGGTTCGAGAAACACTCCCGGACGGTGATAAATTTCCGCCGAAAAGATGCTGTGACATTCGGCTGGCCGACCATCGCCTACGCACGTCACTTTGCTGACTGCTGCTTCGCCGACTGTGTATTGTTGAGTTGTTCGGAGAGCACAAGTTCTCCACAATAAACTTGTGTTCTTCCTTAACAAAACTGCGTCGTCTTTGTCTTCCTGGCATCTTCTAGGTGCTGGGAACATGCCCCCTAATCCCTCGTCAAACCCACGAGCAAGCCCAACTCCTGTCAACCACTGACAGCAAGGTCTTGAGCCAGAGGTTCGACTGCTTCCGGATAAAGTGAAGAAAGAAGACGTTGTGAAACACAATGATCAACGCAGGCACCACGAACAGTGATTGCAATCCTGCCGTTGTTCTTCAGCAACCCATGGAGACCCAGTCATTCCATGGGTCACCTTCGGATGACCCCAAAGACTGATTAGAGCAAGTCAAACGGGTCAGGCTGTTCAACCGATGAGACGACGTGGACAAACTGACGCAAGTGTTCTTCTACCTTGAGGACTCAGCCCAGATCTTGTTCGAAAACTATGAGAGCTCCTTAGTGTCTCAGAACGATTTCAGAATGCAATTTTCAACGACGTTCAGCACAGTTGTGCTAAAAGAGCGGACTGAAGTCTTGCTGCAGACGCGGACACAACACCTTAAAGGGACACTGAAGTGAATTTGTCAAGCTCACGTTTTTGCTTGCACTGCGTAGACTGGCTCAAATTAGCACACTTTTCATCGTTTATCCGGTTGACAAATCGGTAATTATTTTACAAAGCGCGAAAGAAGAAAAACTACCATGCGCGGTTTGCGGCGGCCGCACCAACTAAGGCTGTGACGTTGAGAGGAGGGGCGCCGTGATTGGACGATGCCCAAGGTTAGCAATCACACAAGTTTCGGTTTCGGTTTCGGTTCTGTAAAACATAACCAATGGCTTTGTTGGATGGGCATTCTCAATATCTCAGTAATCATCGTACCGCGCTTCTGCCATGTTGTCGGCTGTAAAATGCACAAGATAAGCCTCCCAGGACGGCTTGTAGTCGTAGCATTCACTAGCCGAGACCTACGCAGTGCATGAACACCCTCCGCGTACCCGCAGACGCCCAAATGTCATGCGCTTTTCCCCCATATTTGGAGCTTGCCTCCCTCATGCCTGTATCGTAAAAAGCGTGTTCGCACCAGGCCAAGGGTCTGTTCATTCTGGCCTGTGCCCACTGCCTGCAAGCAGTCGGTGCTTATGGCAACAGCACGCCAACGAGAACTCGCTAGCGCGCCAGTGCCAGCCTGCGCGCGTTTTGTGAACTAGTTCGTGTAGCCATGAACGTTGCGGCCCAAAAAAAGGTGAACTCAATATAGAAAACAACGGCGGAAAACAAAAAAGTGAACTTACAAAAAAAAGCACGTAGCCGCGGGGATTTGAACCCGTGACTCGCAAAACATTTGCGGTAAAATCCCAGCGCCCCAGACCGCTAGGCCACGGAGCGGGACGCGAATGCTTTGCTAATATAGGGTATATATTGTACAACCGGTTTACACTTTAATTTTGGCATTTCAAGCCGCTTAGGTGACTATTTGTTGTACTGCGATCGTGCAGTAAGCGTCGCCCGAGTTTCCACAGTAGCTCACGTCTAGCAATTGCATTTCGTAGACGGAAAAGCGTTCGCAGATGCGTAGTCGTGCTGCTGACCGCTGTGCTTGTTCGCCCAGCTCAAAAAAGTGCTTCCCGCGCCCTAGTTTTACGCTGTACGGTAAAAATATCAGTTGATTTTATTTGCTTAGTACCTATATTGACTTCGGTGACTCTTCTCCCGCCTTCAAGAGGCCTTATATTTTCCTACTGGCGTACCAGTCAGCGAAGCGTCTCATGTGCAGCGCTTGTGTGAAGCGACCTTGACTCGGAGCTAGATACAGTGTACAAACAAACCAAGTAAAGAAAGGCACAGTCTTCCATTCACCAACGTGTCCTGGCTTCGTTTCAACTAAGCGAACGAATTGCGACCAAGCAATTTTTTTAACCTCCTTGATTGCGACGACCCGCCGGCGGCCGGCGGACGAAACGCTGGGCCGGCTGACTCTGTCGGCCGGGGAGCCGTGCAGTAGCGCAGCCGTGGCGCAGCCAATTGCCAGCTCATCCCCTCCTGACGTCACATGAAAACGCAACAGAAAATGGGCGAGCGTAAAGAGAGGAGGACAGCGTTTTCGAATTAGTTTTTCTACTAAATAAAATCGCGTAAACGCGCCTAGAGTGGTCGAAACATGGCCTGGGGACTCCGGACTACACTTTGCGCTAGTAATCCCGCAATGTTTACATATCACTTCAGTGTCCCTTAAACGAAAGCGTTCTTTTGCTTGTCGAAAAGATGAAGAGGTTTTTCAGGAGTGCGGACTTTTGCATGGCGGAAGAAAAGAAGTTGCGCTTCCGAATGCGCGGTTTAAAGGAGGAAATGTTTGCTGGGCTTGTCCGAAACGGACCAAAACCGTCACCGAATTTGTGGCCGAAGCGGGTACAATTGATAACGCTCTCGAAGTGCGAGCTAAGCAGTATGACCGCAACTTCGTATGCGCGGCCAATGCGAACTACGTCGACAGCATGCGAATTCCGGGAGACAGCCTACGCGACACAATCCCCACAGTAGTGAGAGAGGAACTGCGGAAACCTCCAAACGCCAACGCAACCGCAAGTCGCTTCGTTTACCGACGATATTTCGGAAGAAGTACAGCAAGCGCTGGGAACTTCAACGACGCAAGAAGCACCCCGCTAGCTGCAAGCTTTGGCTTACGCGGCTGCTGCCCGTGGACCTCACCCACCTGCACAATATCGTCACGAGGATATATAGCGTCGTCCCCTGTCCCCGGTCCGACCACTTACGGTGCAACCCCCGGCGCCAAGGAAGCCCGATGTGTGACGAATGCCAAATAATTGTCCCCTGTGCTACCACTGCGGAGATTCTGACCACATCTGCTGCCGCTACTCCGACAACATGCTCGGTTTGCGAAGGTTCTCTGTGGACGCACCGCGTCCCCTGCTCGACAATTGCCCTACTGAAATCAAAGAAAACCTCTCCAACACCAAACGAGGTCCAGTACGCTTTGACCGTTCGCCGCCACCCTGCCCATGCCAATCGCCGAGCCGCCGCAGTAATGCTGAATTCGCACGTGGAAGGTCCCCCAGCCCACGTAGGGGAAGCTAAAAACAGCAACTTCTGCAGGTAAAGTTTACGATGACGGAAAAATGAAAACCCTCCAACGACCCAAAGACTCACCGAAGGCCATGATTCCCGACATGCACTCAGCCTGACGACCCGATCAAACCCGGCCGTGACTCCAAAAAATGAAATTCACGTGTTTGAGACTCACGTCATGAGCATACTCTTCCAAGTCTGCGCGGCTCAGTCAAACTCACTCACAAATGTTTTTTCGAATCACCACTCACTCAAACTCACACTCAATGCTAAGCAGCGCATCTGCGCTCACTCAAACATAAACTCACAGTGAGCGCAAAACTCAGAACTCAGTCGGACTGAAAACTCATAATATACTCAGACCTCAAATGTACTCAAACTGAAAATGTAGTCAAATTCAAAATGTACTCAGTGCTCAATATGTACTGAAACTCAAAATGTACTCAGAACTCAGAATGTACTCAAACTTTCCGTTTGACGGGCGTTTGTCTGGCGCTTTGTTTGTCTTGGTTGTTTTTCTCTTCTCTTCTAAAGTCGGCGTTTTATTGCGCCTTTAAACCCTGTGATCATGTCGAACCAACTGGCCCACATGAAGCTATTGCTAGTCAAAATGTAGTCAGAACTCATAATGAATTCCGAACTCAAAATGTACTCAAACTCAAAATGTACTCACTACTCAAAATGTACTTAGTACTCAAAATGCACTCAAAACTCAAGATGTACTGAAACTCAAGATGGACTCAGTACTATAACGTACTAAAAACTCAAAATGTAATCAAACTCAAAATGGACTCAAAACTCAAAATGAAATAAGAACTCAAAAGGCCTCACAATGCTCTCGTGCTAGAAATTTACTCAGGCTCAGATGGGCTCTGATTTCATTAGCATTCAGAGTTTTAAAATTCACGCGTGGTAAAAATAATACGGCAGGAAAGTTGTGAGCTCAAACTTTGCATTCAGTAGAACATACACCGTAAATTCTGTAAGGCCGGAAACAATTTTTCTTGCAGAGTTGATACAGCTATACCTGCTGGCCATGATGATTAGCGCTGGTTGCAAGCAATTGTACATAATATTTGATACCAAACTCGTAATGTAGGCTTCGTGTTCATGTTCGTGACAGACGAGGTCCAGATTTGATGGTGTGCTGGGGCCCTGGGGCGAAACAAACAAGATTGAGCGAGGGGACGTGTGCTCACTGCTCAGTTCATTTACGTCGAAGCTGTTTAGGGTTACGGTTCCATGCATTCTTGCTCTGCATCCTGAAAAAAAAACGCCTTGTGGAAAAGAGGAATGTCCACGCCAATCTCTGAAGCGCGAGGCGTTCATGGATATTGCTTTGCTTTTTTCAAGGGTAGCATTCTTTGCTGACTACCCCCTTTCCCTCCCCCGGCCAGGATCGTGTAACGCCCTCCGTTTCCACAAATATGGAGATAACACAGATGTTCAACCAGTAATCACCATAAAAGCGCAAATGTAGATATTTCATCAAATAAAATTTTAAAAACTAAAAAGAAATATTAATAAAATATTTCAAATCGAGACTATGTAACACGGGAGTCGTGGATAGCCACAGATTGAGTAAAATTGAAAGTGATCTCCCGCTAGGGCATGTGGGGTACCAAATTGAAGGTCTCGAGGAGGGAAATCACTTGGGACAAACAAGAAATGTTTCGTGGTTTTAGTCATAACATAGGTATTGTGAATAATATTAAAGGTTGGAATTCATAATGATCACCCGTAGGCGTATTTACCCTGAAATTAAATGTTCCCATTCAGGAAATAACGTTGGTCAAATAAGAAATACATCCTGGTAGTAATAATGACTTAGTCATGGTGAATTATACAATCATTTAAAATTTGTTGGGATGTCGCCAGTGTGTGTCCCCGCACCGAATTGAAGATCTTTGTGCGGGGATTTGTGTGGAACAAAAATGCTTTCTTGTTATATTCGTGACAAAGTCATGGTGTGTGAGATATGGTTAACATTCAAAGTGATATGTCGTAGGGTGTGTGGGGTGTCAAATTGAAGGCCTCAATGAGGGATATCACGGGAGACAAAAAAAAATTCCCCCGGGTCGGTATCATTCGTGACATAATCGTTGTGAGTAATCGATTTGGTTAAAAATGAAAGTGATTGCGCAGCGAGGCATGGAATATCAAATTGAAATTCTTGATTAGTGGATTCATTTGGGACAAATAGGAGTTGGTTCCTCGTTATCCTCATGCGAATGTCACCGTGAGTCATAAATTAGGTTAAAATTCAGAAAAATTCCGCCAGAATGTGCGGGGTATCAAATTTAAGGTTTCGATGAATGAAATCTTCCGCGGCAGATAAAAAGGGCATCCCACTGATCAGTAATAGTTATGAATAAACTGCGGAAATTTATCGCAGATGCTAGAACGGTGACACAACAGGAATTGTGGTGTCAAAGGAAAGGGTTTGCGGGAAAAAAATTTAACCCGCGAAATGACCGCATCGTAGATCATTATGTGGGCTCACTTCATAAGTAAAAATTCGGAGTTGTGTCATAAGTCACGGGGCTGTACATTTATTGGTTTCCGTGTCGGGATTGATATGTAAGTAAAGTGGACACATTCTACTTAGTAATAGCAAGTTAAGTTTTGAAGGACGGCAATATTTCAAGCTCTGAAGCTCCGAAAATGAAAATTAAGTTATTTCCCTTCCATATTGTTACGTGGCAGTAGGACGGACGACATGAACCATGGTCGATGCTGAAGCGATCTATTTACAGAAAGAGATGCAAGCTATTTACAATTCGGCCATCACAGCACGAGCGATAACCCCACGCCGGTCGGGCTCCGTTTTGGCATTATGTAAATAGTTCTTTAACCATTATTTAAATACATCGCTTCATCGCTACATGGTCCGTGTCACCTGCCGCCACGTAACATTTGGTAGAGCGTGCGGGTTCGTCATCCCCATCCTGGTCCCAGCGTCGCATCGCATCGGTATGGACGTTGCCGCCAGGGTTATCGAAGCCGCGCCGGGCAGCCCCAGCCTTGCAGAGACCACCACACGACGATGTCCCTCGCCTCGTGTCCCCAGCCCGAAAGACCCAAATGACGACAAGCCGAGATGAGCCGTGCCCATACAAGCCGAAGATGGATTCACCTGCCCTTCCGTCCGACGTGGCCTTAGGAGCTTTGGCGCTTCGTCGCGGCGGAAGCCATTGCTGTTGCTGGGCCAGGCATCAATCAACACCATCATCGTCATTTGTGGCAGCAAGCGATTCGTCTGCATTTTTCATCGCACACTCATGCGCATTCATTCGCCAACTGGCGTCGGCGTCGACCAGGACGGTCGTCTTCGACCGGCGGGGTGATGTCACGGGACGTGGCGGGCAACCCCCGTGGCGCCATGGCACACCACGAAAGATGGTGACGATGAAGAAGAGCTGTGTGCGCCGCGCTGCCAGGCCGGGCTCCATTTTGGCATTATGTAAATAGTTCTCTACCCATTATGTAAATACATCGCTTCATCACTACATGGTCCGTGTCATCTGCCGCCACGTAACAATATTATTCCCCATCTTCAAACACTTCGAGGAACACTTCGTCTTCTTCAGAACTGGCCATCATCATTGTTGGTTCCTGGACCAGTGTTCGGACACGGCTGTGTCGTATATTAAACGTCCAACTTCACCAAGTACCCAAGGCCCTTACAATTCAAACATCCTCATCAAGCGCTTGAGAGGTATCAATCGTGCTTGCGGAATTTTACCAGGCCATCGTTAAAACAATGCTTGGTCGACACGCTGTGGCTCAGAATGTCTGCAAAAAAGCCCGCGTACACGTAGCCACCAAACCAACTCTGGTGAACAGCCACCGGGGCCAGATGCAAAATGAAAATTGGGGAAACTTTTAAATGTAGGGATGGGGCCTACCCGCATCCGCAGCCTACCACTGGTCACGGTACCCCGCTCCTATACGTTGTATAGACTAGAATTTGGCCGGGTCAGCCATTTTCTAGTGACCGAGGCTTCACCTGGCTCGCATTTCTTGTGGACTGCGGGGCAAGCACAAAATGTAGCAGTTCCACGCTGTTGCTGCGTGCCGCGCGTAGATATCAGGCGTCCAGGTGGCATCGAAAATCGGAAAGTGTCATTTATTTGGTACATCAGCAGCGCCAAATTCTACAGGGCTTTGAAGAGAACATTCAAATCGTGCAAGAGCGGTCAGATTTGCCCATAAATTCTGTCCCCAACCCGCTAAGGCGGTGGGCCACCCCACAAGTGCTTTGTCCTGACGGGGGTTGCTGTGAGGCTACAGTTAACCGTGAAAGGAGGACACCCGACTTTTCAACTCCAAATATTGTTTATTTTCCTAATTGGCGGCAGGTTGCCATCATTGCCTTTACTTGGCAATGTGCAGGAGCTTCTCGCCCGGGCGTGATTACACCATTGTTGGCTGCACCAACAATCAGCGTAAGTGCAAAGGTATCGTGCAACAAACGTGTGAAGTGCACCAGGAGAAATGAAGTATCTGCTTGCGCGTAATCCATTCGCTGCATAAATTTCCTGTGTTCTTTCAGTTCCGCCGTAATTTGGCCGCCGTGCTGAATAGGGAAGACTTCGAACCAAGCAAATTTGCCAGAGTACTTACGGTCGTACGCTGCTTCCGGAAGCACCATTTATTAACCCTCATGTTCAATCTCTATCGCGCGTTTTTGTTCTCTGGAGGAATGCTGTGTCCCCCTCATCAAAAGGAAGCTGACAAAAATCATCCGGACACCTATGATGCAGCTCTGGTATGCGAAAAAGTTGAGCCGAAAGAGAAATAAAAGCGTTTCGGTGGCGGAGAACACCCGGTCGTTTGAAAAAAAAAAGCTATTCGCGGCTCCCACCCGCCGCTAAAACGTAAAGTTCTTTTAGGTAGGCAAACGGCCGTGAAATGTTGCTGTGTCAAATAAGTCGCCCCTGTCTGACAGAAGAAAATAATTTTATGAGGCGGCAAATATTTTACTTTAGGACCATGTACCTCTACGACCTGTACCAGTGAAGGAGTATTTCATGGCCTTTTTTAACAAGCAACCCAGTCTGAAGTTTTGGGCCGCGTAATAAATGTCAACACGTTTGCACACCGACAGCAGCAAGCCATGATTGGAAATTTGCACTATCGCGCGCGCGAATGAAGCCATTCGCTGATTTCGCCAACACACTTACTTCTTGGGGTATACGTAGAGGCATATAAGCCCAATAGTTCCTAATCTGTTTCATTAGAATGCAGTCTTGTTGACGGATGTTGAGTGCTGCAATGTGCCGAACAAACCACGCTTTCAAGATGGCCAGCCAACAATTACCGAGTACAATTATACCTATCGGGCGCTCTGAATAAGACTTTTTTACGTAACTGTTCATTATTCAGTGCCATGATTTCCGATGGTTGCATCTGATTCACCTTCCTTCACCGAAACAATATTCTGATACCCCTACACGCCATATCGACATCACTTTGTAATTCAACCAAATCATTGACTAGCCATGACTATATCATGATGATAACGAGGACACATTTCTTTATTCACTCCACGCGATTTCCCTCATCGAGACCTTTAACTTGATACCCAAAAAACCCGATTGGCGTCACCCTTTTTTAATTCAATTTATGACTCACCACGATTATTTCATAACTATGACCAGAAAGCATTTTTATATTTGTTCCACGTGATTGCCCTCTACGAGATATTCGATTTGATACCCCAAACACCCTAACAGGATAATTTCGAATTTTAATCAAATCTCGATAACCAAGGCCTTCATGCCTGTAAGCAGGACGCATTATTTATATGCCCCACACGCTTTCCTTAATTTACACGTTGAATTTTTTACCCCATTTGCTTTTGGGGCCTCACCTTCAGTTCTAACCAAATCTATTACTCAGCATGACTATCTTACGATTAGAACCACTAAGCCTTTTTTTTAATTTGTCCAACGTGATTACCGTGAACAAGATCGCAATTTCGATACCCTACACGCACGTGCGCGGTAACTTTAAATTTTAACCCGATATAAGACTCACCATGACTATGTCATGGCTATAACAAGGAAAAATTTTTGTATTCGTCCTACGGGATTCCCCTCATCGACACTAATTATTTTATCCCCATGACATCTTAGTGGCATCAATTTCAATGTTAACCCAAACAGTGACTAACCATGACTATCTCACGACTATCTCATGTAGCCTTACCGCATTTTTGTGGTATGTGATTTTCCTCATCGCAACCTTCAATTTGATGCCCCGCCCACCCTAGTGTCATTATTTGGAATTTTAACCCAATTTATGACCTATTATGGCTATGTCACGTCATAATAATCAGGAAGCATTTCGCCATTTGTCCGAGTGATTCCCTCATCGAGACGTTTAATTTCATACGCCGCACCCCCTAGCGCTATGAATTGGAATTTTAACCCTATCTATGACTAGGCATGAATAGGTCGAAAAAACTTCAAAGCGATTTGTGCGCTTTGAAGTTTTTTCGATATCATGCACCAACTAGCCCAACTTGCGCTATGAATAGGTCATAATATAAACTTAACGCATGTTTGTCCCACGTGATTACCCTCATCTAGACCTTGAATATGATTCCCCACACACCCTCCCTCCTGGTATTCTTTTTGAATTTTAACATAAACTATGACTTATTATCACTGTCTGAGGACTATACACAGGAAGCATTTTTTTGTATTACCTCGCCTGATTCCATTAATCGGGACCTTTAACTTAATAGAGAGTTAGAATAACGTACGAAGGCGTACGGAAACAGTTAAGGAACGCAATTTTTTGCGTCGCTCCCACTGCCGTACGTTAAGCCGTACGTTAAGCTCCGTTTAGCGGACGGAAGAATAGCTGACGCTATTTCAGCAAAATAGCGTGGGTGCGTGAGGCCGCTTTCGTTTCCAACATGGCGGCAAGTAGGGCGACAACAATCCACGGTTCCGCTCTTCTGTTGACAGTAATTTGCTTCCGAAGGAAACGTTCATTGATCGTGTGTGTTTATATACGTCGAGTGATTAGCACATCGCTCTCGCGTAGTTCTGAATCATCGTAAGATTATTTACTGCCAGAACAAAGCTTGCAGCCAAGCCAGAGACCGAAGCTGTGTGTGTGTCTGTGTTGTGGACGCGTTCGCTTTGCGATGAAATGCAACGTTGTGCTTCTGCGGGTAGATAGTGCTTCCCATGCTCTCGACTATCTTTGTCGAGCGACGTACGAATCAACCTCGCATCGGGTATGTACAGCGTGCGTTGTTAAAAGCGTTCGCGGCTGGCTTGCGCACCAGAGTTAGGTGACTTGCTGTTCGTCCCCGCAAACCACGCGCGAGGTGAGTGCCAAATTTACGACGAGCTGGAGCAGCAACCTATTCTCTCTAAATCGCGTTTCAGACTTGCAACGAATGTTGTGACATTGTGTTCGTTCGAAACGCATTTGTGGATTGCTTTGAAGTTGAATAAAATGTGTGCGTCAAACCCGGGCATTCGGTTCAGGGCGTTCTCTGCCATTGCAAGAAAGAAGTGCCCCGGTCGTCAACGCTTTTTTTATGGAACGTACTCACGTATGAGAATATTCATGTCGTGTTATGGCCATGTTGCATTCAATACTAACAGGAAAGCATTTGCTTACACTTGTTTAAATAGTCGTAAAATGTCCAAGCACTCCGGCACTCCGCTGACAGATCATCCGCCGATTTATTTCGCAAAACAGTCGACAGATGGCGCCGTAAGCAGTAGCGTATCGCTACGCAAAACAGATTAGACACTCTACTAAAACTCCTCTCGCGGTGTTTACGTAGCGCGACGTAAAAATTTATCGTTTACCGCACGCAAAGGCAACAAACGCTGTACTAAAACACCCTAATACCCCACACGCCTTACCGATATCTGCTGGAATTTTACCCAGTCTACCTCATAATGCGGCCAATATTTTATCTAAACCGGCGTCGCCGGGTCAGTTCAGTTGATAACTCATTTGAAACAGCGAAGGGGACCGCCTCCACCCCTTCCTTCCGGTGTTCAGCTCTTCCGCGTTGACCCTAGCAAATCAAACCGTTAACAGGAGCAGGCGAACAACCAGCAAGAAAGCGCCGCCGTGTGCTTTCCCAGCACCCTCTCCCACCTTCTTAGAGGATCCATCAAGAAAAAAAGGTGCAATAACCCTTTTTTATGACCTGAACAGTCGAATATTATATACACGCCCAGCCGATAAATCAGACAACCCCTTCCCAACACGTCACCCTCCTCCCTACCAACCGATCATGCGCTCCGCGAATGCTGCCGTACCCATAGCTAATCTGAATTGCGAGCCCAAAGTGGCAAATGAAAATTAACCGCCAACCATATCTGCCTCCTAGGCTACTCATATGTACTCAGAATTCAAAAGGTACTCAAACTCAAAATGTACTCAGTACTCAAAGTGTACTAAAACTCTAAATGTACTCAAAACTCATAATGTCCTCAGTATTGGAAATGTACTCAAACTCAAAATGTACTCAAATTTAAAATGTTCTCGAAACTCAAAATGTACTCAAACTCCAAATGTACTCAGTAGTCAAAATGAACTCAAACACAAAATGTACTCAAAATTCACTATGCACTCAAACTCAAAATGTATTCAGTACTCAAACTGTAGCCAAACTCAAAATGCACTCAGTACTCAAAATGTACTCAGACCTAAAATGTACTCAAAACTCAAAGTGGACTCAGAAGTCACTCGGTCTCAGGCGTACTTAAACTCAGTCGCGCTCATAATCAGTCAAGCTCAAACTCATCATGCTACACAAGCCTCGCGCTCACTCAATCTCAAACTAACGTGTGAGTTTGAGTTCAAATGGGTCTTAGTGAGCGGACTGATGAGTGAGTTCGTCGACCTCTGGTGACAAGTACACGGCTTCGTCGTGTAGGCATAACTTTATCGCCGCCTCCTTCTGAGATGATGCAGCCAGTCGCCACTCCTTAGCGTACAGCTTGAAATCGGCCTATGTGCTTCGCGTGCAGCCTTGTTGCACGTTATTGCCGCCGTATACCACCACCTCGTCCCAACGCACTTCGTGGCGCTGCTTACCCACCCCGTCCCATGTCGTTCAATGAGCCGCCGCCGCTTCGTCGTGACACACATCCTGGTCCAACTCCTGATCGGTTTTCGCCCACCCGCCCCTTGGACGGCAGCCGCCGCGGGTGCCGTTCACAGTCACCGCGCCGGCACTCGATTTCGCCATGCGTCGGCGCCACGAAGATGTCCAAGAATAAAACTAACGTGCACAGTTCAAGAGGCACAAACTGTGCACCCGTCGAAAGGAACAAGACCTCGACCACCCCCAATAAATGTCATCGAAGTAACAATTGACGGTACATGCACTGTCGCCCTCGTAGATACAGGAGCCGCGATTTCTGTGATAAGTGAATAACTTTGTCATTCATTGAAAGAAGTTACCACACCACTCACAGGCCTTTCGCTTCGTACCGCAAGCGCTAAACAAGTTAAACGTATCGCGACGTGTACAGCGCATGTTTTTATTCAAGGTGGCATTTACCCCATTGAGCTCGTCGTCCTGGCCTCGTATTTCCTCGAGATTATCCTGGGCTGGGTTTTCCTGTCTCGCCATTACGCGATCATAGATTGTTCCCGTGCAGAGAACGAGTTGTCTGTTCAATATGACGAGACTGTGTGCGATGTATCCGGCGCCTCTTCCCTCGACAAAATCATCATATTTGAAGACGCTCATAGGCCGCCGTATTCATGGGAGCCTTCATAGATTATGAGAAAGCATTTGACTCGGTCGAAACCCTAGCAGTCATTCAGGCATTACGAAACCAGGGGGTAGATGAGCATTATGTAAGAATACTAGGGGATATCTATAATGGGTCTACAGCTACCATCATCCTCCATAGGGAGAGCAGTAAAATACCTATAAGGAAGGGTGTCAGACAAGGAGACACAATCTCTCCAGTGTTATTCACAGCATGCTTACAAGAAGTATTCAGAACGTTGGATTGGGAACAGGTGGGAGTAAGGGTTAATGGATAATACCTCAGTAACCTCAGATTTGCTGATGACGTTGCCTTGCTAAGTAACTCGGGGGATGAATTGCAGAGCATGCTTTCCGCACTGGGCGAACAGAGTAGAACCGTGGGACTGAAAATTAATATGCAGATAACTAAAGTAATGATCAATAACCTCGGGACAGCCCAGCGGTTTCACCTAGGTGGCGAGGCAGTGGAAGTGGTAAGCGAATATATCTACTTAGGCCAAGTTGTGAGCCCAGATCCAAACCATGAGGCAGATGTAATTAGAAGGATCAGAATGGGGTGGGGTGCATATGGCAGACATTCTCAGATAATGAATAGCAGCCTACCATTGTCGCTGAAGAAGAAAGTGTATGACAGCTGCATCTTACCGGTACTCACCTACGGGGCAGAAACTTGGAGGCTCACTAAGTGGGTTCAACTTAACTTGAGAACGACTCAGCGGGCAATGGAGCGGAAAATGATAGGTGTAACATTAAGGGACAGGAAGAGAGCGGAGTGGGTCAGGGAGCAAACTGGTGTCAAAGACATATTAGTAGAAATTAAGAAGAAATGGACGTGGGCAGGACATGTAATGCGAAGGCAAGATAACCGCTGGTGATTAGGGGAACAGAGTGGATCCCTAGAGAAGGCAAGCGTTGCAGGGGGCGCCAGAAAGTTAGATGGGCAGATGAGATAAAGAAGTTTGCGGGGATAAATTGGTCACAGTTGGCACAGGACAGAGGCAATTGGAGAGTAATGGGAGAGGCATTTGCCCTGCAGTGGGCGTAGATAGGCTGGTGATGATGATGATGATGATGATGATATGCCGCCGTACAGCTCTGTTATTGTACCTCTGTCTTGCTTCTATACCTCTGATGACGCGGTTCTGTTTACTCAATCCGGAGTATTCCCCCGCCGGAAAAACCTACCCCTTCCTTTTGCAGTTTTGGAGCTCCAGTCTGGTTGAACAACGTGTGGATTACGAATCCGACCCCCTGTCCTTTCAGTTTTCTACGCGGTGAATCCCTCGACTATATTGAACCCATACCTTCCATTCTCTACTTCGACAAAGACGAAAGTACATCTGCCCTTGACATCAATGCTCTCACCACTGCGTCTCCCATGCCCATCCGCTTACGACCGATGCTTTCCCTTCTTCATTGGACAGCAGCTTGACCTTAACGCAGTGCATACAATTGTTCGCGCTGCTAAGCACCTTTCATTCTTCCTTTGACTCGAACCAAACTGCCTTGGGCCGTACGTAAAATGCTGTCCATCCCGTCGGCACTGGCGCACAGCCACCTTTGCGGCAGCGTCCATATTTAGAATCACCATCTGAAAGCCGCGTTATTGGTGAGCTAGTGGAACTTATGCTTCGGCGAGGTGTCATCCGACCGTCGCAAAGCCAGTGGCCATCGCCGGTAGTGCTCTTAACTAAAAAAGACGGATCCATACGATTTTGCGTTGACTATTGGAGGTTTAAAAAGGTGCCCACATTGACATCTTCCCATTGCCCCGCATTGACGATGCTCTTGAGTGTTTGCACGGTGCGGAGCCTTTCTCTTCGTCAGACTTGCGATCCGGCTATTGGCAGGTACCGATGGCCGTATCTGACCGACCGACAACAGCCTTTGTTGTTCTCGATGGCGTATATGACTTTAATGTAATGTCGTTTAGGCTTTGCACCACCCCGCAACATTTGAACGAATGATGGACAACATTTTACGTTGTCTCAAGTGGAACACGTGTCTTATTTAAACGATGTCGTGTGGGGTTTTCTAAATTTCCAGACGCACGTCATACAGCTAAAGCAAATTCTGACCTGCCTCATGGCCGCTGGACTACCGCTAAATTGAAAAAGTGTCGCTTCGGGGCCCGCAAATGGACAATCTTAGACAATATGGGGTCCAAAGAGGGCGTTCTAAGTGACCCAAACAAGCTGCAGGCAGTTGCGGAGTTTCCCAAGCCGACTTCACTGAAGACCCTCCGCAGCTTCATTGGCCTAAGCTATTATTTCCTCCGGTTTGTCCGAAACTTTGCTTCCATTAGAGCGCCCCTAACAAGACTACTGGCCAGCGAGAATGGAATATCTTCGTGGTCGCCAGAACGTGACGAGGCTTTTTCGACTTTACGGTACTTGTTGACATGACCACCTATTTTGCGCCACTATACCCATAGCGTCCCTACCCAAGTGTGCACGGAAGCCAGTGGTGTCAGCCTCGGGGCTGTTCTCGCACAGCAAAAGTCTGGATATCTAGAATAAGTCGTTGCGTATGCCAGACGGACACTCGCGAAGGCCTAGTCTAATTTCTCCGTAACGGAAAAAGAGGGCTTGGTCATTTTTTAGGCCTTGGGGTAATTCCTGCCTTATTTATACGGCCGCACATTCGATGTTGTCACCGACCCTCACAAACTATGTTGGTTGTCGACCCTCAAAGACCTCGCTGGATGACTTGCACGTTGGGCCTCCGTATTCAAGAATGGACATTCGTGTCGTGTACAGATCAGGGCGCGAACAAACTGACGCCGATGCCCTCTCTCGCTTGCCTCTGCCGGCTCCCCCAGTTCCCTGGAGTCCATCGAACCCCAATTCACCGAAGTCTATCACCTCTGCGCTCACGCTTACGGACCTGACCCTACAGCAGCAACAGGGCCCCTGGGTCTCTTCCATTTTAACATGCTTACTTCCCCTACAGCCGCCTCCCAACCACGAACACTACATCTGCAAGCAACTCATTTCATTGTGCGGGAGGGTCATCTATACCATCGCAAATATGCCTGACGGAAGAAAATGGCTGCTCGTGATAGCACGCCATCTACGAACCGAAATATGTGCAGCTTTCCACACACACCCTTGAGCCGCCAATGCTGGCGTCTTAAAAACGTACACTAGGCTTCGTCATCGCTATTACTGGACGGGAGTTTTGTGGTCAAGTACATCCGCGGTTGTGAGGCCTGCTAATGACGTAAGCTACCCGATTCAAAGCTTGAAGCGGACTTGCAACCTCTACCGTGCCCTTTGCGCCCCATTGACGTGCTTGGAATTGACCTTTACGGACCCTTACCAGCATGTCGTCTGGGAACAGTTGGAGTATCGTCGCCGTATACCATCTTGGCGCTACTCGGCAACGACCGCGTTTCCTAGTGCTACGGCACGGAACGACGCCCTGTTCTTTCTTCATCACTTCGTCCCCCGTCATGGTTCCCCTAACCCTTTAATGCGGGTTGTCGCGAATTCGCGGCATACGGAAGGAAGCTGGCCAACCAACTTTGGAAACCTTTGCTGCCTTCAGCGGCGGCTGTGATGTGTTTGCGGCAAAAAGGTGGTGGTTGCGCTCCAGACATGTAGCGCCATCTCGTATAAGGTGTTGAAAATTAAACTCAGTATGTCGATCGGTTGGCGGACTGCGCGCGCTGCGTGCGGCACCTTTCAATTCTTCGTCGTTTTCTGCCTAACAATAGTGAGTACAAGGTCCCCCAATTTTTAATGCCGAGCATTGCTTTAACTCACGATGTCACCCGTTCTTGGCGTCCGTAGTTGTCCGCATCGCTCGCCTCTACATGCCCGGCTCAGATGTTTCGCTATCGGCGCGATCAACATTCGATAGCGCACCCAGGCACGTTTCAAGGACACTCTCCCCTCTCTGGGACTCAACGTGCGCCAAGGCTGCCAATTTTACTGCTGACGAGTGCTCTCTCGTCAGCAGTTGCCACGAGTGCAACAACATTAACGTAACGCAAACTACTTAACGTCGTGCGACCCCGGAAATGCTCTGCATTTGATCGTGCCCCTCGCGGGGGGATGTTTCACTGCGTCGCGATGCGAACAGTTTGCCACGCTTCAGTTTCAGTTCCGTATCTCCCCGCCACGGCCGTGGAGAGAAGGCGGCCGACCGCGACTCTCGCCACCGCGACGCTGCGGTTACGAGTTGCGCTAGGAAAGCGAGCGTCGTCTACTAGCGGGGAGCAGAACGCGTTCCGCTCGGCATCTCCGGTCTTCGCCACTTCTGGCTGCGCACTGCAAAAGAAATATTTACATGTCTGTCCTAGCTTAATTAGCGTGGCTGGGGAATGAAGATGGACGCAACGTGGGCGAAAGGGGGGGGAGGAAGGGAAAATGAAAGTTTTAACGTCTTTAAAGACAGAGACGCGCGCAAGAAGAAAAAAGAAAGGTGACTGATTTGACGTTCCAATGGAGCAGGAAAGACTGTAAGTTTACTTATCTTTTTTTCTATTTGCACGCATTCAGTAAATTGCCCATGCGGTGTTACATTGTCTAAAAATACGTTTTCAAATCAAATCAAATCAAGTTTTATTTTTCAACATTGGTACAGTGGACAATGTTTACAGTCACTCTGGCAAGAAGCTGTAGAGACAGCTTGACGGGGCCAGAGTGGCGGTGCAGCTGCGGCAACTTTGGTAGGAAACAACACATTAAATAGAAACAACATTACTATACACTGAACAATCATAGAAAATCATCTTTGGGAAATATAAAACATATTGCGGAAAACGTTACTAAGAATAGCAAAAAAGAACAAAAAACATTGTTAATAAGAACATCACTACAATTTATCGTTAAAAATTAGAGAGTGCAATTCTTTGCGACTAAACCTATCACATTCAGCAGTATGTGGGTGCAAGCGGTTTAGCATCACCGGAATGTTGTGACTAAGTGACTGTAAGTAGTAATCGGTGCGACGCCGAGGAACCACATATTTATCTCGTTCACGAGTTCGACCTGTTTCAGTTCGCAATGATAAACCTGATAATTCAACAAGAAAAGCATGGTGGGCAGTGCTCGAAAAATGAAGATAATACAAGAGGCGGTACTTATACAGATTCTGAATGTTGATTATGTTGTGTTGTTCGAATAACTGTTTGGTGGGATGCAGATACGGAACATTGCTAATGCATCGGATTGCTTTTTTTTCAAGGAGTAGGAGGGTATTAATGTTCTTTTTAGTGGTCGTGCCCCAAACTAAAGTGCAATAATTCAAGTGAGATCTGAAAAGGGCGTTGTAAATCTGGAGTTTAACACTTACTGGAAAAATGTCACGACAACGATATAGCGCACCAACAGCAGAGGATAACTTTTTCGCTAACAATTCAATATGAGAGTTCCATGTCATGCGTTGCGCGAATACCACCCCCAAGATCTTATGCTCTTTTACTATATCGATGCGTGATGAACCCAGGTATAGTTCATTACTAATATGTATACGTTTGTTCTTTGCTGTAAATATTATAGCCTTTGATTTCTTAACGTTGATTTTTAAACTATTTTGGTTAGACCAGTCGAGCAATTTGGACAGAACAAAATTTGCGCGCGAAAAAAGGTTCATAGTACTGTCACTAGTAATAAAGAGGCTGGTATCATCGGCGTACAAAACGAATTCAGTTTTTTCATCAATATTTACAATATCGTTCACATACACATTGAATAAAAAGGGGCCTAGAACACTGCCCTGTGGAACTCCAAACAGTATATTTTGAAACGAAGATGGATAACCATTCATAACAACAGATTGCATGCGATCGGTCAGATAAGACTTCAGCAAAAGGTGTGGCACTCCACGCACGCCATACCGATATAATTTTTTTAGAAGTGTTTCATGACTAATAGAGTCGAAAGCCTTGCTGTAATCAACGAAAACGCCCAGAGTTGGGTTATCCAATTCTATATTTTTCAAAACTATTTCTTTTTGCATAAGCAGTGCGGATTCCGTAGAACATCCCTTGCGGAAGCCATGTTGGCGAGGTGATAACATTTTGTGTTTTGAAAAGAATGATTCTAGACGTGAAAGAATGATTTTTTCCAGACCTTTCGAAAATACCGGGAGAACAGAAATCGGCCTGTAATTGGTGGGAACATTTTTATCTCCTGCTTTGTATATTGCTGAAACTCTTGCTCGTTTCATTTTTGAGGGGAAGCAACCAGATTCTAAACAAAGATTGAAAATGTGTACAAGGGACGGGCATATGCAATCGAGGACATATTTGACTGGCCTAATTTGAATGTTATCGGTATCAGTGGCTTTACTGTTTTTCAGGGAAAGAAATGTGCGATGAACTTCACTGTAGTCAGTTGGCAATAAAAACAGAGTTTCCGAGGCGGTTAAGCCGAGAGTACACGGTTCAGCTGAACGAAGCGTGGTATCTGCAATTGAACTGATAAAATGCCTATTGAAATGTTCAGAGAGCGAAGTGCCTGAAAGGACCACGCCGTCTACAGTAATCTCGCGCATGTCGGTTGGGTTTCTGCGCATGCCAAGAGCGTCATTTATAATTTTCCATGTGTAATCCGGTCGGTGTGACGCGTCAGAAAACAATTGTTGATAGTAGTGAGCCTTCGCTTTTCGCAGCTCAGATGTTAAGCGATTTCTGAGTTTTTTGAACGCTGCAAGAACCGATAAATTTCGCGTGCTTAGGAAATGACGATATAATTTATTCTTTTCATTGATTAATTTAAACTGCTCTGGACCAATCCAGGGTTTTCGTATTTGTCGCCGGGGCCTAAATTCTTTCACTGGGAAGGACTCACTGTAGTGTTTTTGGAAAATTTCCATAAATGAATCATATGCACTATCTGCCGAGCACTGAGCAAGGACTTGGGACCAGTTACTGTTTTGTATTTTTTCTCTGAACGCATCAAGATTAAATGGTGTTATATGTTGACATTTTAACGTAGTACCACTCGCTTGCGCTGCCTTCGCAGAAACGGAATATGCTATAAATATTGGGCAGTGGTCACTGATATCAGAACTTATTGTTCCCGAGGCTGTAACAGGTGTATCAGCGTTAGTGATGAAAATGTCTAGTATTGACGAACTAGTTGCCGTAATGCGCGTAGGAGAATTAATTACATTTTTGAAACCACAAGACGTTACCCTGTTTATTAATGATTTAGACATTGAAGTGTCGGAGAAAAGGTTAATATTAAAATCACCGCCAAGAACCAGACGATATCTTCCATAGGATGCGTACTCGAGCAAAGAATCGACAAAGTCAATGAAGTGATTGACATCTCCAGAGGGCGGTCGGTACAAGACTGCGAAAATTGTGTTGCATGCTTCTTGCTTTCATGGTATGTCGCGAATTCGCAACACTCGGCCATTTAAGCAGTTTGCGGTGAATGCAGGTATGATGTTTTTTTTTTATTTTGTGGCAGAGGATGGAAGTCAGTTCATTGTATGGAAGAAAAGGGCTTTGCACACGCCTGCCACCTGAGGATAACAGTGACGATAGCTGACTTAGTGACAGTGATTACGACGATGTTGACAACGATACTCATTCACAAGCACGGGCTGCGCCCTTGGGAGAGGTTCCGTCAAAGCAGTAAAGATGAAAACGGTGACGTGGTGCCTTTGCCAACTGCCTCTGTCAAACAGACAGTGAAGTGAAAAAAAAAGGCTGTCAAGAATAGCTGGAAATACAATCCTGGAATACCACTCTTCCTGAAAAAGACAATGTGCGAGCATCAATCGAATATTTCAGTTTTTTGATGACAGCTCACTGCATCACATTGTCCAGCAGACCAATCTTTTTGCAACACAAAAACCCAAACAAAGGGATGGCCTAAGTAGCCGATAAGGACCAAGTGGGCGATAAAGTTGCATTCCAGATACAGGCCTAAGTGCCTGTTGTCGCGAATTCACGACAAACCTTAAAGTCGACGATTAAGTTGAATTACAGATAATACAACTGTGGAATGTAATCACGGTGTCTGTTTAAAGCCGAAACACGAAAAAAGAAATTTTTTTGCGGCCTATTTCATAATTCCGGCAATAAAGGGCTAAGCAGTTTCTCACCGACAGAAGGCTAGCGTTTCTGTCTGACGTTCTCGAAGCTCTTAGTGAATCCAAGATTGTTCAACAAACGTGTACTGCCTACCATCCGCACACAACTGGTTTGACCGAATGATTCAATTGCACGCTTGGCGACATGCTTGCTATGTAAATAGCTTAGGGCAACTCTAACAAAGACGTGGTGCTTCCGTTTGTTACTTTTGCGTATAATACAGCAACGCGAAGCACCACCGCGTTTTCTCCCTTTTTCCTTCTTTACGAATGCGAGCCCTCATGCACCATAGGCACCATCATTTCATAAAAACCAGATGCCTCGGAACGCAAGCCCGTCTCTAAGATAGAGCGACACGCTGACGAATGTCGCCACTGAGCTCGTTCCTTCACATCCAGTGAACAAAGTAGGCAAAAGCCAACACACGACCTAGGTGGGACATCTCTGCAATCTTCCCCCTGGCTCCGTTGTTTGGTCAAGAATTCCGCGTAGAACACCTGGCCTGAATTTTAAGTTCCTCCCCAAATACAATGGCCAGTAGCGCATCATAGAGCGCACAACATCAGTGAACTACGTCGTCGATCTGTTCCCACCGTCTGACAATCTTCGTAGCAGTGGCCGCGAGACTGCCCATGGCAACCGTTTGAAGCCCTACCACGAGCCCATTGTCTCGCCCGCGCAATGAAGTCGTTAGGATGGCTCCTTGTCACCCGAGAGCGATTGCAACGCAGAAGAACCAGGTCACAGGATTCAAACTCAGGCCGAAATACAAGCTGAATCGGGACGATCCCCACGGGCAATCCCCGCGCATCACCGCGCAGCTTTGCCAGCGCGATGGAGTTCTTTTCTGCCTTCCCCCGCTTCTTCAGCAATTCGAACATCTCCAGCCTCCGTTGCTTGATCCTTTCGGTTCCTTGGCTCTCTAAATAAACCCCACTACAATATATATATATATATATATATATATATATATATATATATTTATATAAAATTTATATGTATATATATATATATATATATATATATATATATATATATATATATATATATATATATATATATATATATATATATATATATATATATATATATATAAAACTGGCATGCTGGCGATGGGGCCGAAGGCGTGGTGAACACAAAGTAACAAACCTCGGTAACAGAAACATCGGAGGGTTTATTTCGACGCTTCCACTTCGAGACAAGCCTTCTACGGGAATGATGGCGTCGATCGCTTCGGAAGAGAGCATATATGTCGAAAGTGGAAAGCGGGTTTACGAATGGCCAACGATACCACACACAAACATACGTGAATAACACAAACACGAAGCGGGAATCTTCCTTATTAGAAGAATGAACGAAAAATGAACAATAGGGCAAACATGCACCTCTAACAGGCTCCGGTTCAATAATCACAAATCGCACGCCAAAACGCGCCCGACCCTACCACTCTCCAGACACCTCAGCCTTCCAGATCATTCTTTCGATAAACTGAGGGTTACGCTCTTAGAGACGGGGTTCAGGTGAAACCGGGAACGAGAACAACGTGAATCATACCTCATATACCGATTCAATACATTCAAAAAAGGTAAAAATGAGGACCCAGGCACACCCCAAGCGATTAAAACATTCTCATCTACCTAACCATATCAGTGACGCTGTGTATGTAGCCGGAGCCGAATTCCCGAAATCACATGTGCGTGAGCGTTGGTTCAGTGGAGTTTTCCCACTTTGCTGCTGTCTTTCCATTTTTGTTTTCTTTTTTCTTCAATTTCTCCTTTTCTGGTCTTCGTGTTCACTCCCATTCTTTTCTCGTTTTTATTTACTCTCTCTTTTATAATATTGTTTTATAACTTTGGAAACCTTTCTTAAATCTCCGTCACAATCTTACAATTATATAATGTTGCTTAGGGCCGGTGCTGTTTCAGCAATACCTTCTGTTTACCTTTTCGCCAAAACACGTGTTCAAAAATTGGTTGGGAGATTTGGGCGTTTTGATATGGCGCATAACCCGGAAAATAAGCAATTCAATTGTGAGGTATGCGTATTACTCGAGCGTACATTTTTTGCCGCGGCAATCACTATTCGCCCCTTGGAATATTTACATTTTTGACGGCTTGGCAATCTATTTTTCCCTCCCTTGCACCTACAGCCGTCTTCTAAGCCCGGCAACCGAACCATCGGGGTTTATTTTCTCCGTTTTACCCTTCATCCCCTTCAGCAGCTTGCGTTATGGTTTGGCTGTTTCCCCCTTCCGCCTCCACCTCTCAGCAAAGGGGAGACGCCGACGACGCGGGGTTTGTCGCTGAGCTGCAAAGTGGCAGCTTTTAACAAAGATCTGAAAACTCGGCCTAGTGCACCGTTCTCGGAAGGCATCCGTCCGGCGGGGCAACGGTAGAATTGTGGCGGACCATTCCCTTCTGCACGACCACCAAACGTCCTTTAATTGCCTAAGCTCCGGGAACGCGCCCATAAACCGGCAGTAAAATGCCCTGTTCGCACTTTCCGAACATATCGCGGGACACTCGCTTTCAAAAAACGGAAAACGATCCCTCCGAGCCTGGGCATTTGCGTGGTGATGGCCAGCGGCGGTGGATATATTGCCTTCTCTCCTGTTTTTTACAACCCCACTTTCGGACGCGGTTGAGCTTTTCGCATTTCCGCGACCACATGAATTCATGTTCAGTACTCTTTCTCCTCCCTTTATTCCTTTTTTCCCCTAACTATCTTGGCGTCTCTCTCTTCCTTGTTCATTTTTTGTTCATTCTTCTAATTAGGAAGATTCCCGCTTCGTGTTTGTGTTTTTCACATATGTTTGTGTGAGGTATCGTTGGCCATTCGTAAACCCGGTTTCCACCGAAACGTCAAAACAAACCCTCCGCGGTTTCGAGGTTTCTTACTTTGTATACAAATAAATAAATAAATAAATAAATAAATAAATAAATAAATAAATAAATAAATAAATAAATAAAAAAAAATATATATATATATATATATATATTTATATATATATATATCGAATCAGAATAGGAAATGAAGGGCTCGTTGAAAATAAGACAGCAATAAATATTGGCAGTCAAGAAAACCTCGGAAAGCAAAGGGGAGGATGTAGTCGGTCAAGATAAAGAATAGTTAAAAATATTTACTATTTTAGTACCAAAAAATATCCGCTGGTAACAAGCCCTGGCAATTTGCACCCTCCCCCCATCTAAGATTACGAAAAACTTCATTCAGTTGGGGAATTTGATATGAGCAGCCGTCTTGTAAAGGTTTTTGGAAATTCCCCGGAAAGCAATGAAGAGCTGGTTTACTTTACGGGTGCCTTAAGGCGTGACCAGGAAGATTATCTTTGGGAAGAATTTTAAAATGGCTGCTAATGGGGCCTAGAGGACCCACTTGTTCTTCATGTATAATTCTTCGTTATTGAAGCCATTTTGCCTATTCCTAATGCCTCTTTAACCATAACCTAATTGCACCTTGCTTGAAAGTCAATGTAAATAAGGTATTCGTAAGAATGCTACATCAACTTATGTGTTTCAATTCAATATGAGCCAAATCCAAACTTTTTGCCCAATATTGATCAAATTCCCGGAAGAACTAGTAATTACCCGTGGCTACAAACTTCCCATAGCGAAGACGTAAAATATATGATATAGTAGCTTTGGTGACACTGCTTATAGTATCTTTGACGGCTGCAGCTATGGAGGATTTTCCAAGAGTATATTCCTGGTGACCATTAAGACGTAAGATCATAGGTTGACTCGTTTATCCTATTTAGTGTTTGCGACCCATTGAGCATTCTAACATATACAGAATGTTTGATGAAGCGCTAGTAAAACTTGAAATATTCTTGCGAACGTAATTACTTGCTGTGCTATTTACAGTGCAATCTGCCTGTAGGTACCTGCAAGCCTTGTATCTAGTAAGGAAACAGCTTGAAACAGAACGCCCCGTTTTAGTATGCATTAAAATTTCTTAAAGATTCCTGTTTCTCCGGTAGGTAACCCTCGGTGCTTCCGGGTTACCTACCGGAATTTTTGAGTCGACCGTGACTGGCTAAAGAGGGGTAGCTTTTCTGCGGGATATTGTTTACGATAAGGAAGGCCTTTGAAAATTTAGTTTTTATGGCAGGTGGCCTGGCGCTTTCGTTTTGTCACTGTTTGTTGAGCACGTCGTCTCTTTTGGTATTATATGGACGTTTGTACGTCTGGTCGAGCGAACTTTCAGGTTGTTTCTGTTTCAAAACGGTGGACTTGAGTTCGTCTACGTACTTTTCGTAGTCCCTTTCATCACTTCATACTCTTCTAACTCTGGTGGCTTCTCCTTGAAAGATTCCTTGTTTGGAGTGTCTGAGGTTACGTCTTTTATAATCTAGATGCTGGTTGTCTGTTGGTTTTCTAAAAATTGTGGTATCAAGTTTACTGTTGTTTTCAATGACGGTAGTATCCAGGAAGTTTACTGATTTTTCAGAATGCTGGCATGTGAATTTAATATTCGTAATCTTAGATTGGGGAGGGTGCAAATTGCCAGGGCTTGTTACCAGCGGATATTTTTTTGGTTCTAAAATAGTAAATATTTTTAACTATTCTTTATCTTGACCGACTACATCCTCCCCTTTGCTTTCCGAGATTTTCTTGACTGCCAATATTTATTAGTCGTATTTTCAACGAGCCCTTCATGTCCTATTCTGATTCGATATATATATATAAATATATATATAAATATATATATATATATATATATATATATATATATATATATATATATATATATATATATATATATATATATATATATATATATATATATATATATATATATATATATATATATATATATACAGAAACATAGGTCGGCAGTCTACAACGCCAAGGGAGGCAGAGGGGTGTGGTTAGGCTCTATTTTTTACTACGGTTAATGAAGTTAAGATTTTTCTTCTTTTTTTATTTTTTTTAATATAAGGAAGAAAGAAAGAAAGAAAGAAAAACACGCGCCCAGAGTGGGGACCGAACCCACGCCTTTCGATTAGATCTCGAATGCCTTACCAATTCGGCTATCTGGGCGACTGTGTTCTCCTTCACTTTCTGGGCTATTTATATTTACTAGAAGTGTATCTGACGCTTCAGGTTGGTAGCCATATATATATATATATTTGTATACAAAGTAAGAAACCTCGAAACCGCGGAGGGTTTGTTTTGACGTTTAGGTGGAAACCGGGTTTACGAATGGCCAACGATACCACACACAAACATATGTGAAAAACACAAACACGAAGCGGGAATCTTCCTAATTAGAAGAATGAACAAAAAATGAACAAAGAATGAACAAGGAAGAGAGAGACGCCAAGATAGTTAGGGGAAAAAAGGAATAAAGGGAGAAGAATGAGTACTGAACATGAATTCAAAGTGGTCGCGGAAATGCGAAAAGCTCAACCGCGTCTCAAAGTGGGGTTGTAAAACACAGGAGAGAAGGCAATATATCCTCCGCCGCTGGCGTCACCATGCAAATGCCCAGGCTCGGAGGGATCGCTTTTCCGTTTTTTGAAAGCGAGTGTCCCGCCATATGTTCGGAAAGTGCGAACAGGGCATTTTACAGCCGGTTTATGGGCGCGTTCCGGGAGCTTAGGCAATTAAAGGACGTTTGGTGGTCCTGCAGAAGGAAATGGTCCGCCACAATTCTACCGTTGCCCCGCCGGACGGACGCCTTCCGAGAACGGTGCACTAGGCCGAGTTTTCAGGTCTTTGTTAAAAGCTGCCACTTTGCAGCTCAGCGACAAACCCCGCGTCGTCGGCGTCTCCCCTTTGCTGAGAGGTGGAGGCGGAAGGGGGAAACAGCCAAACCAGAACGCAAGCTGCTGAAGGGGATGAAGGGTAAAACGGAGAAAATAAACCCCGATGCTTTGGTAGCAGGGCTTAGAAGACGGCTGTAGGTGCAAGGGAGGGAAAAATACATTGGCAAGCCGTCAAAAATGTAAATATTCCACGGGGCGAATAGTGATTGCAGCGGCAAAGAATGTACGCTCGAGTAATAACGCAGACGTCACAATTGTATTGCTTATTTTCTGGGTTATGCGCCCTATCCAAACGCTCAAATCTCCCAAACAATTTTTGAACACGTGTTTTGGCGAGAAGGTAACCAGAAGGTATCGCTGAAACAGCACCGGCGCTAAGCAACATTTTTTAATTGTAAGATTGTGACGGAGATTTAGGAAAGGTTTCCAAAGTTATAACACAATATTATAAAAGAGAGAGTAAATAAAAACGAGAAAAGAATAGGAGTGAACACGAAGAGCAGAAAAGGAGAGATTGAAGAAAAAAGAAAACAAAAATGGAAAGACAGCAGCAAAGTGGGAGAAATCCACTGAACAAACGCTCACGCGCATGTGATTTCGGGAATTCGGCTCCGGCTACATACACAGCGCCACTGATACGGTTAGGTAGATGACAATGTTTTAATCGCTGCGAGTGTGCTTGGGTCCTCATTTTTACCTTTTTTGATTGTATTGAATTGGTATATGAGGTATGATTCACTTTGTTCTCGTTCCCGGTTTCACCTGAACCCCGTCTCTAAGAGCGTGATGCTCAGTTTATCGAAAGAATGATCAGGAAGGCTGAGGTGTCTGGAGAGTGGCAGGGTCGGGCACATTTTGGCGTGCGCTTGTGATTATTGAACCGGAGCCTGTTAGAGGTGCATGTTTGCCCTATTGTTCATTTTTCGTTCATTCTTCTAATAAGGAAGATTCCCCCTTCGTGTTTGTGTTATTCACGTATGTTTGTGTGTGGTATCGTTGGCCATTCGTAAACCCGCTTTCCACTTTCGACATATATGCTCTCTTCCGAAGCGACCGGAGCCATCATTACCGTAGAGGGCTTGTCTTGAAGTGGAAGCGTCGAAATAAACCCTCCGATGTTTCTGTTACCGAGGTTTCTAACCTTGTTTTCACCACGCCTTCGTTACCATCGCCAGCATGCCAATTTTATATATATATATATATTGTAGTGGGGTTTATTTACAGAGCCAAGGAATCGAAAGGATCAAGCAACGGAGACCGAAGAAGTTCGAACTGCTGAAGAAGCGGGGGAAGGCAGATAAGAACTCCATCGCGCTGAGATTGCTGCGCGGTGATGCGAGGCGATTGCCCGTGGGGATCGTCCCGATTCAGCTTGTATTTCCGCCTGAGTTTGAATCCTGTGACCTGGTTCTCTCGTCTGCGTTGCAGTCGCTCTCGGGTGGCAAGGAGCCGTCCTGATGACTTCATTGCGCGGGCGAGACAATGGGCTCGTGGTAGGGCTTCAAACAGTTGGCATGGGCAGTCTCGCGACCACTGCGACGAAGATGGTCAGACGGTGGGAGCAGCTCGAAGACAAAGTTCACTGATGTTGTGCATCTGGAACATTGTAGATCAACTAATTATATTCAAGGCTAGTGACGTTAGGGCGAAACGCTCTCGTTACAAAAATGTGATACCCAGTGAGGCGTCAAAATAACGAATAAAAACGTGCTTTGCCTGGGACACAGATAACACAGCTGGGCGGTTCCGGCAGAAAAAACAAAACAAACAAACAAAAAATACATGGTTGGTGGAAATATTTCCTTTTAACCTTTAAAGGTCCATAAGGTTTGTATTGAAGATAAATGAGTGCATTCTTCCGGAAACACCATTTATTAGGCTGTGAACACAAGTACAACAGAAAAAAACCCTGCATTTACAAGGAACAAGAAATACAGCTCTGGGAATATTCTTCCCTATGGGCATTCAAGGGTGTCCTACTTTATAGGCAACTTCGTGAAGCCAGAACTGCGCAGAGGCCAACCTTGTATGTTATGCAAGTTATCTTGGACCGATTGTGGCATTTTGATCTTGATCAATATCTAACCGCACGTAGGGCGCTGCCGCCTGTGAGAAAAGGGGCGTAGCGTATGAAAACACATCCCAATCCTAAGAATAAAGCACGTATAATTTTATATCCTGTATTCTGCCAGCACATTATATTTCCTTGGTTCACGAACAGGTTTCCTTGCTTTGCAAAAGGTTTACTTGCTCTACAAGATATTTCACTATACCACAAAAGAATGCGTTAGTAGGTCAAAAATCAATGGCGTACGTTTAGAATGCGGTAAGCTGCAATGAAGCTCGTGGTTGTAATTAAATTTCGGGCTGCTTTTTTGTGCTGAAGGGAGTGTATGTCCCAGCGGTCATAATTACATTATTGGTCTTCAATACATGTCGCTGCTAGCATTCGCGTTTGACAAGCTGCCCATGCCTGCAATGCTATCAATTTGTGCATTTTTTGAATGGGTTAACACAGCTGAAGCTTCATTACCATAGGCTTCCACTATTTGTGTACTAGTCTACATTGCCAGGGAATAACAGGTAATAAAAAGGTTGTAAAGCTCTTCTTCCATCACACGCCGAGCCATGCAAACCAAAAAAAATAGCGCAAAAATATTCTAATGCGCTGAAAGCCCGTAGGGAAATGTGTTCCCATGTGGTAGATTTGATCCCAGCCTTACTCATAGTACATAAAAGCAAAAAGGGGGCTCGAAAACACGCTAGCACGCTAGCTAAGACATAAGCTTATCATATCAATAGTATTTACTTACTTTGCCCGCAGTAGATCACTTAGTAATTCATATCTCGTAGCCCTTATTGTGCTTAATGTGCGCAAGTCAAGGTTGATAGAAAAATTCGGCATATCATCACAATACCTGCAGCTAGTGGAATGAAGATAAAAGGACGATTTTTTTCTGTCGTGGTAGGCAGGCATCGTGCTAGATGGCGCCACAATACTATAAGAGTTAATGGAACTCAGCGGTCTATGAAGGAATTCGATTGACGTGGGAATTAGGCTCATCCACTCGATGCTAAAATACACGACACTCCGAACAAACAACTACGACAACAAAAAGTCCGTCATCTTGTAAAGTGAGGTTTGAGGAGAACCACGTGGACGACTTCGGATCGCGTGCATCGTCATGATTGTCGGGGATCACTTCATCGGTATGTTGCCCACACGTCGTATAAACGGGTAGGGTACAAAATACCGACGCAGAAGCTTCACACTGAGTCTGCGTCATCGGATTGGAGTCCAAATCCACACTCAATCCAATAAGTGGTACTTGGCGTCTCGGCGTTGGAGGTTGTACCGTCTCGCTTCCACCTGCTACTGGTCTGTTGTAGGAACTCCAGGAAGCTGGCGGGCCTTCTCCGCATGCAGAAGGCATCCTTGGACGTCGGCGTTTATGTCGGTGTCTTGTACGTGAGGAAGCATGGCTTTAAGCCTTGTAGTCGGCCGTCTTCCGTAGACAAGCTCGAACGGAGTCATCTGCATAGTTTCCTGGATCGGTGTATTGTAGGCCAACGTTGCTTACGGAATGACTTCGTCCCAAGTCTTATCTTCAACGTCAACGTACATAGAGGGCATATCCACGATCGTCTTGTTCAGACGTTCCGTTTGTCTGCTTGTTTGGGGGTGGTAGGCCGTCGCTCGTCGGTGATTCGTGTTGCCGCAGCATTTAATGCTTTGCATGAGCTCCGCTGTAACGGCCGTTCCGCGGTCCGTATTTACGACTTCCGGGGCTCTAGTTCGCATAACAACTCGGTATATGAAGAATTTCGCAACTTCTTGGGCAGTTTCCCTAGTATGAGTGGCAGTCTCGGCGTAGCACGTGATGTGTTCTGTCGCTACGACAATTCAGTTGTTCTCAGATCATCAGGAAAGCAATGGGCCCAGCGTATTCATTGCAATCTGTCAAAAGGGTCTCGATGGTACGCCGATCGGGTGCGGAAGTCCGGGGGGCCTCGTCCGTGGTGTTTTTTGTTGCTGGCAGTTACAGCAGCTACGGATGTAGTGGGTTACATCGGTTGTAAGTCGGAGCAAGTAGTACTTCGCCTTAATTTTTACATTGTGCGTGCTGCACCAAGATGTCCGGAAGACGGGTCACCGTCGCACGCTTCCAAAATTTTGTCACGAAGGTGTGCGCGGAAGACAAGAAGATAACTCGTTACGCTCCAGGGTGAAATTTTTTAGTTGTGTTTAGAGGCCCTTGGTACACTCACGTTATATCATTTGTGATGGTCGGCACGCTGAACGGCACGGTGTCGGCATGCTGGTCGGCACGCTGATGGGCGGTTAGGTCGCTTTCCGTCACGACTTCGAAGAATGCGCCGTCATTGTCAGAATCTTAAAGTGGTGGGTAGACGGGGTTGCAAGACGAGAAGTCGGTGGTGGAACGTTTCCTGCCAGATTTAGAGACTATTGTAATGTCGAAGCCTTGCAGGTGCAAACTCCACCTACCCAGATGGCCAGAGGGGTCCTTAAAAATGGTGAGCAAACACAGCGCATGGTGGTTTGTCTCAACCTTGAAAGGTCTTCCTTAGACGTGAGGACAAAATTTTAAAATCGCTCATTTAAGATCCAGCCACTCTTTCTGAGAGGCTGAGTAGTTTTTTTTCTTTGTCAGACCCGGGCTCGCATAGGTCATTACGTTTTCGCAACCGCTTTGCTTTTGGACGATGGCGGTCCCCAAGCCTATGGCACTGCATTCGTATGGATTTCGGTTTCGGCGTTTTTATCAAAATGAGCACGCGCAGGCTTGCTTTGCACCTGTTGTTGGAGCTCGAGGAATGCTTCCTCTTGGGCGCTTTGCCACCTGAAAGGAGTACTACGTTTCGTCACGTGCTTGAGTTGGTCTGCAATGCGTGCAAAGTTTGCGACGAAGGGCTGGTAGTACGCGCCAAGTCTGAGAAATCTTCGCGTGCCCATCTTGTATTTTGGTCTTGCGATTTGCGCTATTGCTTAAGTTTTCACCGGGTCAGGCAGAACTCTCGCAGCGTTCACGACGTCACCCGTAAACTGACTCTTTTCGTACGCTAAGCGGCACTTTTCGGGCTTCAGCGTTGACTGCGATGTACAAATTGCCTTGACTACCGACTCCAACATTGCAAGGTGTTCGTAGAATGTCAGGGAGAACGCCACGACCCCGTTGAGGTGTACGAGGCAGGTGTGCCACTTCAGGCCAGCTAGCACAGTGTCGCTGGTGCCGTGCACAGCATAACTGGCATCACCGTGAACTCGTATGGCCCTTCCGAGGTTATGACTGCAGCCTTCTCTCGGTCTCTCTCGTTCACATCAACTTGCTAGTGTGGCCGAGGTAGTCGAGTGCGTCGTCGATTTATGGCTGGATGTATACGTCCTTTATGGTGATTTCGTTGAGTTTCCGTTAGTCAACGCAGATCCTCAGTGTGCCGTCTTTTTTCTTCAGGAGTGCGACCGGAGCTGCCCAGGGGCTTTTCGATGGCTCTATAATGTTATTGCTGAGCCTGTCTTTTGACTTGTGGCCGTCTGGCATCCCGCTGGTGTGTAGACACGCATTACGGGGACTGTCGGGGAGATCGTGCTTCGGTGCTTCGCTAGTGGTGTCTGACGTATTTTGAGTTCTACGATGAGCACTCGTGTAGTGACGCAGGCAATCAAATAATTTGTCCCGGTTTTTTTGCAGCAGCGCCGGGTTCCCGTCGAAAGGATACGCCAGCTTGAAATCTTCGGCGCGTCAGCATTGAAAGTTTGCGACCGCGATCGCTTGCGTTTATTGGATAAACGCAACTGCAGCGCCCTTGTTTGGATGTGGGTACTACTCAGATAAAGTGGTGACCAAAATGCGGAATTTTCATTGCTTAATGCTCGCAATGCCTCTTGCGAGGGAGACACCGTGGTCGATACGCCAACTTCTGTCACTCTCTACCATATCGTCGATGTCAGCAGCAGCATCGTCACAGTAAACGGTGATCATCAAGCTCGCGCGGGGCGGTATGGTGACATGATCGGCGGTGATCCCAATAGAAGCAAGGTGTTCGGGGTTCGGTACCGGCGTCGTGGAGTGATCGAAACAAAAAGTTATCGACCTTGCCTGCAAATGAATTATTGCGCCGTTGCCCGTTAGAATGTACATTCCCAGAATTACATTACGGGACCAGTTAGGCAAAATGACGAACGACGTGGGGCACATGGTGCTGTCTATGCTGATGCGAGATGTGCACGTTCCATTTGCTGTTAGGAGATGGCCTCCTGCTGTGCGTATGGCCGGACTGTCCCTTCTTGTAACTTTAGTCAGCTGTGACACAACTGACCCACTGATTACTTAGTAGTCGGCTCCCGTGTCGATGAGGGCGACTACGTCAAATCTGGCGACGGACAACTGGACGCCGGACGACGCCTTCATCGATTTTCGTTGTCGTCAGGGCATCGTATCTCGTCATGTACGTGTTGACGGTCGGGGACTATGCGCTGTCGCTTTTGTTGGCTTCTCACTAGCAGGCCCGGTCATGTCGGGTACGCGTCGCACTTTTCGGCTCATGTCGTGTTCGGGAGTCACGTCAGGGTTAGATCTGTTCGTCGGCCTGAGGGCACGGTGTTTGGTGCATCCTTGCGTCGTTGGAGGGTTTTAGTTGTTCCGCTGTTGTGCAACTGTGCCTCCAGAAAATGCTGCTTTTAGTTTGCCCGCGTGGGCTTGGGGACCGTCTACTGGAGAAGTCAGCAGTGCTACCGGGGATCGGCGACTGCTACGGGTAGACCCATGGGGAATGGTTGAAAAGCGCTGGACCTCGTTTGGTGATGGAGAGATAATCATCGATTTCTGTAGGGCGCTGGTCGGGCCGGCGGCTTGCTGCGTCGACGGATAAACCTTGCAAACCGAGCCTCTTGAAGTGGCGGCGAAGGTACCTGTGGTCGACCTCTCCGCTGTGGCTGCACAGCGGACGATTATCTGGCTTTCGCCACAGCTCGGTATTCCTCGGTGTGGGGGGTTGCACCGCAGGTGGTCGGGCCAGCGACAGGGGACGACGGGTTGGAGCATCGGTACGATAGGGTGCAGGTGGGTGAGGTCGACGGGCAGCAGCCGCGTAGGCCATGTCTTCCGGATCACGGGGTGCTTCTGGTGCCCTTGAATTCCACCGCTTGCTGCACATCTTCCTTGATGACGTCGGTAAAGGAAGTGGCATGGGGTTGCCGTGGCGTCGGGAGAGGTTTCCTGAGCTCCTCATTTTCTACTCCGCGGATACTTTTTCGGTGGCCGTCTGTCGGGATCCGCATGCTGTCGACGTTGTTCGCATTGGCCACGCCTACGAAGGTGTGGCCACTCTGCTTAGCACTCATATCGAGGGCCTTTTCAATTGTGAGGGCTTCGGTAACAAATTCAATGGTGGTTTTGGGATTCAGTTCTTTCTTTACCCCGCGGAATTGGAAGCCTTTTTGTCGCCATGGAAGGGTCAGCATACCTGACAAGCCTCGTCTTCTCTTCGCCAAACGCAACAACGCTTTCGTAGGGTGTTGTGTCAGGGTTTGCAGCAAGACCTCAGCGCGCTCTTTTTGCAAACCCGTGGTTAAGGTCATTAAAAATTGCCTCTTGAAATCGTACTAATATTCCAGGGAGCTCTTGCGGTTTTCAAACAAGATCCGTGCTGATTCTTCAAGGTAGAAGAACACGTGCGTTGGTGCATCCGCGTCGTCCCATCACACAAACAGTCTGACCCGTTCGGCTTGCTCCAACCAGTCTTCTGGATCATGCAAAGGTAACCCAGTGTATGATGGGGGCTCCCTGGGTTACTGAAGGACGAGGGCTGCATTGCTAGCGCTGGTCACGGTGCCCGCGTTGAACATGGTGGTTTTGATGACGCCTTCTTTCTTAATCTGATTAGGAAGCAGTGCAAACTCTGGCTGAAGACTTTGCTCTCGGCGGCTGACACGATTTTGGCATTCTTATTGGTTTGACGAGGGCTTGGGTATATGTACCCCGCACCTCCCCCAGATGTCACGAAGCCAAAGAAGACGCAGTTGTCTTCAAGGAAACCAAGTTTATTGGAGCGAACTTGTGCTCCCCAAACTACTCGAAGAATACACAGGTGGCCAAGCAGCCGTCAACAAAGTGAAGTGCGCAGGCCAGCGTCGGCGAGTCAAATACAGAAGAGTTGCAAGCTGGGCGAGTTGGAAATGCATCTTGAATGAAACCAGGCGCAAACGTAACAGGACGCAGAAAGGAGTACACAGGACAAGCGCTGGTCTAACAACTGAAAAATTTATTAGGCAGAAAAGAAATATATAGGCAGAAGATACCACGCCCCCAAACACCATTTTGGCATGCTATGTTTCATCTTATTTGCGCGGTGTTCTGCGGTTTTTGTTTGTTTTTTGGTGTAAGGTAAGACTTTTGGTGTAAGGTAAGACTTTTGGTGTAAGACTTTTTGTAAGGTATAAGCCATATTTCAACTTTGTTTATTCAGGAGGAGATTGGGGGAGCAATGCTTTTTAAAGTAAATTCATTTTGAGTATGAACAACGCGCAACTCCATACTATTGCTTGAGGCACGCCTGAAGGTTAACCAACAGGAAATGTGAACAAACTGAAAAACAGCTCGTTAACTTTTTATAGTGGTCACCTCCCTGGTACATGTAAGTGTGAATAGAAATAAAGATGTTACTTGACACAGCAAAAAGTATCTGCTAACGATGGCATATCACGATGCGATGTTATGAGGGTTTTTTATATAAAAAAATTCATTTAAAATTGTTTAATAAGGCCTCTTTTATTAACAATTTCAAGGTTACAAGTACATCGTTTTTGCACCGCCCCATATGAAGCCTGCCTATCTCCTCTGCGAAAGATCAATGCACTCTAAAATTACCAATTCTCGGTTTATCATCATCTAAAGAAGGTCGCACTGGTGGCAAGTCAGATAAATGGATCGATAACCTAAGAGACGGGATGAGTCCTTAACGGCATTCAGGAATTCCACTACTATTGGCTTCCTCCTACACCTCATAATGTGCCCTTAAAGCTATGATTGGTGGGATGAGTGGAGAAATGTTACAAGTGTATCAGCATTTAGGTGGTGTGTCAAGGTGTATTTATTGTTACCTGCATCTGGTGCTGAAAGTTTACAAGGCTGCACAGCTGCCCTCAGCTCCCAAAATAACAAATTTAAAGTGTAAGAAATTGTTGAGGTACTCTTATTACACAGAAGCAACTTTTCATTGAATGTTTTATGTTTTATAAACGTGCATGTATAGTGCCAACAACTGCACACATGTTCACAGTCTTTTTTAGTGCACTAGCCTGGACCTCATCGCTGCCTCCAGTTGTGCCCACCACAAGCAGGGTACGTGTATGTTGGCCTTTAGGTTTACCGATTCATGTCCTTACTTGGTTTTGTATGCGTCTGACTTTATGAATGTGAGGAAGGCCTGCCAACACTGCTCTTTTTCCTCTGAACTCCCAGACTTCACCAAAGCCTATGCACGTTTCAACTGAGTGAGGTATCTGGTGGAGGAAACCGGCGAAGAGTGATCCACGCCAAATTCTCGGAGTCGTGCGTCAGCCGACCACCCACGTTGTAGCACGGCCTCCTGCTACACGTGTGTTTGGGATGTGTAATCTAGTTAAGAGATCTCTGTTACCGAATAAGTTTTCACTCTGGCTTTGTTGAACATTTATCGGGCATGTAGTATTTCGTGCATGTCGTGTACCTTTTTAAGCTGACGAATGTAGTTTTATTGAACGACTTGCATTTGTCTTCCTAATATTTTTAGCCAATAGCTCTTAAACAGTGGCTTTATGCGCTTTCATTTTAACCTGAATTTTCTGGTGAGATTTCTTTGCTTAGGGCAAAACGTTTCTTAGAGGGAACAATTGCGTGATGTAAAAAATTTAAAGCCTTCTTCCGGAGACCATTGGGTATAATGAAAACCTCTGATGAGATATCTCTGTACACACTATTTTTGAGTAAAACCGTACTTCTACTGTCTGAAGAAAACTTCAGTCCTGTATGAATAAAACTTACAACGTCAACTTCTACTGTGTCCAGACTGTTTCTTGAAAACTGCGAGATAAGAACGGTGGTAGGTAAGACAGTACTCACATTCATCATGAAGAGCGAGTACAAAAGTTTACGTTTTGTACTCGCTCTTTTATTAAGTAACACTAGCCGAATCCAACCGACATGCCCGCCGACACAACGAGAGAAGATTCATACCGTTTTGCATTATTTTTTGTAGTCGAAAGCAACAGCTTTGCAGGACATCCACTTTCGCATACCTGGATCGCGGCAGATTTGATGGTCGTGTCCCGATCAATAGTTATGATTTTGTGTAATCATCTATGATTCTTTGTATGAATATCAGGGGAATGTGCGACACATTGCATTGCCTAGTGTAGGGATCAATATCCCAGTTATGATGTTGGAAAGAACACTGCTATGCTATCGCGCATACGTGCTCCAATAGAATACGGAATCCCAAAGACGGCAAAAAATTACAGTACAGCTGCAGTATGACCATATGTGAACATGCTGATAGTGCGGACACTCTTCGCCAATTTCACTGCGGGGGAAGCACCATCCGCGCAAAACATACTCAGTTGGCGCGACGCTAGTCAGTGACACATGCCTAGCATTTACAAAGACGTCGTGTTCCACATTAGAATCTGGTCAAAAATAATTGTACTTTCGTTAGACACGTAATTTCCGAAAAGTAGCTGTTGGAAAAAATATGTATTTTCACTGCATAAAAATGCCAAATATAAGACGCAAATATGCGGCGAAGCAGCGACCACAGTGAGTGGCAAGCATAGTGACCTGCCAATGCTTTCAACACAGGATGCTTGGGGGATTTCTACGGCGCCTCTACATACCGTACTCATAGCCTATAACACTACCAATGACCGTGGCCATTAGTAATGCAGATTTTTTTTGTTGTCACTGTATTGCGGTTATCTTCAGATACATGATCAAGAAATGGGAGAATGTCAGAAATTGGAAATTGTTGCAGAGGCGAAGCGAAGAAGTTCAGTCTGTGCGTTTCCATTTCGGGGACGTATCATTGAGTCTGAGAATTAGGAAAATCTGTGACAGAAAAAACCCGGAAAATTGCAGTACCCTTCCCACTAACGTTACTGTGATTGCCAGTCATGCTCCGGAGCTCCCTGCTTGGTAGACAGAGAGAGGGATCTATGGCCAGACCTTGACCAAGGCTCCGACTGCAGCCCTGCAAACAATTTTTGGGATCATTGTGACAGCAGTCCAATTATTTGGTGACTTTAAAATTGTGATAAACTGTTGTCGCAGGGATAGTCCACCAATTTTGGGAAAATATTTTTGATCTTCCTCTGCTCCGGAGCTGCTCGCTCGTGGGCTACTTAATATGGCGACGAACCACTCTACGAATACATGTTATTGACTAGCGGCAGGTAGGTCTAGACGAGCTCTCACAGCGTGCGTATTTTTCTAACTCAGACAGATAGCGCACACGTAATGATCCTCAGAGAGCGGTGAGGGTGGATAAGGGGAACGTAGCTCGTAAAGCTGTCGGCGGGCGGCTGGTGGCAAGTACGCCAACACCGGCGCTATGCCTCGTACTAAAACCGAAATAACTTTCAAACCATTATTTCAGCATATACACAAAGGCACGTGTTAGTTGCAAAATCTAATTAGGAAAACAAGAAAACTTGACGACTTGGCCTACTCTGAACTTGAAGAGTGCCAGTAACGAGGTCTTACTCCATAAACAGACGGAGCGGAAACTCCAACAACAATTTATTTTTAGGAGAAGGATCATATTTACAAATACCCGTCTCCTGAAGTATGGCGTGTCAAATTGGAAGGGCGCGGATGTTTTTTGTAGAGATTGATACGTGACTGGTGCACTTTTGTTCGCACTACAGAGAGTAGCATTAATTTTTTTTTAGTCGGGCTTTTGCTTCCGTTGTTTCACTACACACGTGTCTGGCTGATATCAGCATGTGCGTGCCTGTTTGTGTTTCGTTTTTTTTATTTTGTCCAAATGTGCCCGATTTTTGCTATGTTTATCAGGACACACTTAGGATTGGCGCACTTTTTACATTACAGTTGTTTTTTTTCGAGTTCGACATTTATATTTCTCGGATAATTAAAAAGCTAAAAAAAGTTTTCTTTTCTTGCTGCCCGGCTCTACAACGCGTTGTTCCGATTTACGCAAATACAAGGTACAGAAACTGGGCTTTTTTGATTGCTGGCCCTCGCTGTCGAGAAACGTTCGTGCCCATCCCGGTTAATGGTCATTTCAAGAAATCGCGGCTCAGATGACATCATTTGCATACCTCACACATGCACAACTGAAGCGTACCCAGAAAAAACGGCTGCAAAAGAAACAGTATAAAGCGCAGCAACGGCATCCCTGAAATAAAAAAAAAACTACCACGCGGCACTCCTTCATTGTATTATTACTCCACTTGTAACAAATTGCAAATTCATATTTCAGCTCTATCTAAACAAAATTGGCTGATAGTGAAACCAAACTAGTGCCTTAAAGCACATTAGAGACTGGTGGTGCAATCAGTCGATGTTTCATATAACTATAGTTGAGAGATTGTGGTCACAATAACAAACAAAAATGGGGTTTTCAGTTCGTAGGTTTTCCTTCGAAAGCAGCGGAAGTAAATCGTTTTTGTTTGTTTAAAAATGCTGTGACACGCTTATTGTAATCTTAGGAGCAAAGGAAAGACTAATGTATCATTGACCTTCGCTATTTCTGCCTTTGGTTTGATTTATTTATTTATTTTTTTTTTATTTATAATACTGCCAATCTCGTGAAAGATCATAGAAGGTGGGCAAAAAAAGTGCATGGAAGTGTAAAAGATGTGTCACAGATGTGATAGTCAGCACTAAATGCATAGCAATACAGCGCACAATATAATGTATAATAACAGAAAGGTTTCAGTGATCATGGTGTGCATATTTCTCGCAATAATACACTCTGACATCACTAAAAGCAAACTCACACAGTTTCATGTCTAAAAGGTTTGCATTTGGTTGATCGTTTAGGCAAAACATACAGGCATAAAAGCAATCGAACTGTAAAAGGCTCAGAGTAACACATACAATGACGGCAGTTTATAATACAGGTAGCGCCAGATCGTTAGAGTTAAAAATAAATTTGCACCATTTGCTTTTCCACAAGTTTTAAAAATGTTGTCATTGAAGTGGCACTCGTAAGGAAGGAGCTTAGTTTGTTTCATTTTCCTATTGCTAGAGGAAAAAAGGAGATCCTGAGACAGTTAGCACTGCAAGGAAATTCAGTGAGTGTAAAAGAGTGCTTATTACGCGTCGGTCGTGTCTGTACGACTGAGATGAGGTTTGTGGTACTAATGTTATTCTGATTATAAAGCATTTGGAAGAGTAACTTTAAACGCGCTAATTTCACCGTATTTTGCATGGTCAACAACTCAGCTTTTTTTTGCAACTCGGAAGGTGACTCTGCTATTTTCTATTTGTTGAATATAAACCTTACCACTTTCCGTTGTATTGCTTCGACCTTGTTAATATGCACTCTTTCGGAAGGAAACCAGACGATGTTTGCGTACTGTACGATTGTTCTCACGAATGAGTTGTACGCGAGAAGCTTTGTCTCAGGTGGCGCGAGATGCAGGGGGCGCCAAAGAAAAAATGGCCGTTTCAGAGCGGATGATGTAATGTTGTGGATATGGGATCGCCACCTAAGATCATGCGTTATGGTGATCCCTAAGTATTTATACACTGTCATCCTGGTAAGAAGCGCGTCGTTTATAGTGTACGAAAATTGAGAAATATATTTTTTCCTTGTTACGATCAAAAAAGCGGATTTGAGTACGTTTATTTTCATCTGCCAATATTCACACCACCTGGAAATGGATTTTACAGTTTCATTTAGAAATATGTGATCATCAGGTAAAATAATCTCTCGGTAAATATTGCAGTCATCTGCGAGGAGCCTGATTTTGGTTCTGGATTGGGCAGGTAGGACGTTTATGTAAATGAGGAAGAGAATCGGAGCCAGGACGCCACCTTGTGGAACGTCAGACGTGACCGGGACAATTTCGGACGCTTCTTTCTCGACTAGAACACACTGCTGCCGATCGGTTAAGCAGTCAATGACCCAGTTAACAATGACCCCATCGCCTAACATGGATTCAAGTTTGTTAATAAGCTTTTATGTGGTACACGAGCAAACGCTTTGGGTAAGTCCAAAAAAATTAAATATATTTTCTTCTGATCGTCAATGCTTAGTGATAAATCATGTTTGAGCTCTAACAGTTGAGTGGTCACTGAGAGCTCCTTCCAAAAACCATGTTGGCAAGGGGACAAGAAGTGCTCACGGTCAAGATGTGTTATTATATGTTTAAGGATTACATAATAAAGAATCTCACACACCGTACAAGTTAAAGAAATAGGCCTGAAATTTGACATATCTGTTTTCTTTCCCGATTTATGTACCCGAATTATTTTGGCCAGCTTCCATTCTTTCGGCAGCCTACCCACAGTAATGACTTAATTAAAAGAACGCATAAATATTTTGGTACCCTTTCAGAGTATCTTCTAAGAACAATATTTGGTACGTTATCAGGTCCGGTGGATTTCTTTTTATCTAAGGTTACTAAAAGATTGAATGCTCTGGCTTCGGTTACCGTAAGAGGTCCTATAGCACCGTGATTAAACGGGCCTATGGGTGGAAAGTTACCATCATCGACGGTAAAGACCGACTTGAAGTAGGTGTTGAGTAAGTTTGCTGTTTTTACGGTGTCTTCAGGTGATGTGGGTTGATCATTGCGTTCCAAAATTTTGTGGGAGCACTGTTCATAAAACTAGGCAGGTAATATTGAAGTAATTAAACTTTGAAACCTTTATTTTACATTTAAGAGTGGTAATGACCATGACAAGTTGGTTTACGCTTGTTTGTTGAGAGTTTGCTTTTCGTGCTTTTCTAAGCCGTTTTACCTTTTGTTTGGCTTCGATGATATCTCGCGTAATCCATGTGTTTCCTTTATTAGGCCTCTTGCGGTTGGTTGGCACATAATTAATAATACAAAAGAAGATTATATCTTTAAACTTGTGCCATAGTCTGTCTATGTATGCTGAATTTTCCGTCGCAAGTTTTTTGAAGCCGTCGTATTCGTGAATCAAATGGTCAAGTATGCTTGCATCGTCAGCATTCATAAAATCGTTAAACGTTGTGGGTGGTGGCCAGGAAACCAGTCGGCCTTCTTCCAGTATAGAGAAATACGTCAGCTGGTGGTCTGCTATGCATTAAAATATATATTTTTTACTTTTTTCGGGTGAGTAGTGATCGCTTATAAAAATTAGGTCGAGAACATTAGACGTTGTTCCTTGCGTGCGCGTGGGTTGCTTGATTAGTTGGTGCATTGTAAAATCTAGCATGATATCGCAGACGATATCGGAGTTCGGAAAATGAGGCGTTATGGCTTGCCAATCAATGTCAGAGACATTGAAATCGCCAAGCAAGATCAGTCGGGCGCCTTTTAGGTGTGTAGCTGTATTGTGATACAAGGAGCGTAGAACTTCAGGATCGCTCGAGGGACTACAATAAACGCACCCAACAGTGACACTCTGACAGCCAATTTTTAGTTTGCAAAAGATTGCTTCCACGCTTTCCGCATCTGGGAGAACAGTAAACGGAATGGTAATTTTTAATAATATGGCCACGTCCCATTCCTTTCCATTTCTTCTTCTTTTCACTCGTACATTTGATGTCCAATAGGTCGCATGTCAGAGTAATGTTCACCTTCTGTGACTACATTTGCAGAACCCATTATTTTGACTTCCTCTTCTCTCTGTTAAAATTGTGATCTATTCATTGCAACTAAACAATAAAAATCTCTCAAAATGCCTGTGATGCTTCTTCCCTCGAAATTCTTTAGAGGATTTCGGCAAATGGAAACAAGCAGTCCCGACTGAATGTTTTTAGGGGCGAAGCTCCTAGGCGCTGGGGCTGTTGGCGTCTCCTGTCGTCGTCGTATTTGTAGTTAGTCTGATGTACTCACGGTACTCAACCACCGGAAAACTCGGTTCAGCCTCGTGCTGGAACGTAACGTGCTGTAAAAAACATCGGGACACTCGCTTACGCTTCGCGCTGGAGCGCTTTGTAACGGGTACTTAAAAAACGCCCGTAGACTCTTTTACGATTCGACTGGCGCAAAACAAACGGGGACGAGGAAGGAACGACAAGGACGAGCGCACCTTCCTCGTCCCCGTTTGTTTTGTGCAAGTCCAATCATGAATCGTTTCCAACTAGGCCGGCTTGCTGTGACACTCTTTTACGCCTCGCGCTAGACAGCTTCATGCTTAAAAGAGAAGAGACGTTTACAGCAAAGCTGTATACCTGTACCCCTAAACGGTTTGTTCTCCGTGGGCAAAAATTCCAAAATCCCAAGAATACCCTCATGCACTGCGTGGTTAGCCCCTCCCCAAGTTTCGCCGCAGGGAAAATGGCCCGGGATTATATATCTTATGCGTGTCTTCCTTTCCCCTGAAATATTTCAAATTAAAATACAAGGCGTTTAGGTCTTGCAAGAATGAAGTTCTTCAGGCCTGTCTTGTTGGACTTCTTAGGAACGAACTGCTTAATTCGACATTTCCTAATAGAGGCTATAATTTGGTCGTCAACGCAGATGTTTGGTGAGCACGGCAGAGTGAGCAAAGCGTTTCCAATTATGTCAAGACGCGGACGAAGTTTCCGTAGCCGATAGGCTTCTTTAACTTCATCGGAAACAGCGAGGCAAACACACACACACACACACACACACACACACACACACACACACACACACACACACACACACACACGCACACACACACATACACACACACACACAACCACACGCACACACACACATACACGCACACACTCACAACAAAACACCACACTCCCACAACACAACACAAAAACAAAAACACATAACACACACAATACAAAACACACACATCCAACACACACATATACACAAAACAAAGAAACGCAACAGACCAACACACACACTCAACACACATCAACTCAGTACCAGTGTGCACTATATTACACATCAGAAAACTTTCAGCCAAACTTCTTAGCAAATAATGAATGACATCAAAATAACTCTGGACTCTGATAACTTTACTATTTAATAATGTACCTGGTTTTTATTACGTATTGTCTTGAATCTCAGAATGTGTATTCACCTTTTCAAACTGTTTAAAAATGTCGCCGCGAGAAAAAAGAACGCGTTTTTTTGAAGTTTCAAGTTTAGGCAGCACAAACGCAGACACGAAAGTGAGAAACGAGTAAGTTATAAAATTGGATTTTAGCTGGTTGCACAGTGAGCGCCGTCCAGAGAGTGACAAAAGTACTGCTGCATTTATCGTTCTTAAAGCAAAAATGCGTAGGGTAGTAGGGGACTGTTACAATGTCGATCTACGTCACGCGTAGATGCCAGAACAAATCCCGACTCATGATCAGAGAACGAATTTTAAGTATTAGCCAGATTTGCTTCTTGCACTGCTGTTTCTCGACTTTTCTAAATTAACATAGATAACACGCAGAAAGGGGTATTGTCCTGTTTATATAGCGCACATAAATAAATATTTTGGCGTTTGCGCTTTGACTGCCATATCTGCCTAAAGCAACCTATAAATGAACACTACTTTTCAAAAACTATCCCGTTCGAGTGCAGTTTGACATCATTATTCATGCTACGAAGCGGCTAGCATTGACTGCTAAAAGTTCTTTCAAGTAGAATCTAGCATGAAGTTTCTTAGTATGTATAGTAGAGAGTAAACTGTGCCTTGTAAGCCATGTCGTCGTGGGGGTTCATAAGAAGATCCCCCTTTTTAGCGCATGACAATTGGATTCCTAAGCGGTTTTTGGGATTTGCTTTCTTCACTATGCATTAACACGTTTACGAGCTACAAGGTAGCAGAACTCTTCCGTGTTCCGTTGTAGCCGAGTTCGGTGAAACACCACACAGTGCTTGATCGCCGCTGAAGTTGCTCATGCCGCAGTCGAAGAACGCATGACTGAGCGCGTATTATGCCGCCGCGAAATTTCTAGCTGACGAAAGGAATAAACAAAACGTACTTCGATGAAGACAAGCTACGACCACGCAGATATGACAGATACGGGTGCTTGTATGTGTCCTATCTTGTCATCGTGCACGACTGTTTAACGCCACGTTTTATTTTTTCCTGTTAAACTAGTCGGTGGTTGGTGAACCGGTTCACCACGAAGGCGACGTTTTAATACGCACGCTCAAAAAACGTTCGAAACTCTTCAAGCAGTTTATTACTTGCAATAATGGTAACATAACAAAATCAGAGTCTAATGTGTTTCGCCCCAAATATTACCCTGGTTTGTTACTAGACCCTTGGCCTGCGGAATAGCAGGCACAACCGTTCTCGCAAAAATGCGCTTTACTTCCTTTTACTTTAGTTTCAAAAAAGCCGGTTTTCATTTTCTACTTAAATATTTGCACCCTATTCTTCGCGTTTCTGTGTCACTTTGTTTAAATTTGCGGTCACTAAAACGCTTCTATCCAAGCCAATGACGAAAGTGAGGCGAGCGCGATGTTTAATGGCCGGCCATGACGACACAGATGGCCCTAATGTGAGCCGCATAGACGCTAGCGCCATTTCCTCTCTAGTGTATATTGTAAGAAACTCCATTGAACCTAGTGCTCCAGTTCATTCCAATTCTTCAAAATAACATTAGCAGCACTGCAATGGACGCAAGAAGAAGAAAAATATATTTGAACAAAAAATTGGGAGGATATGCCGGTTTCTGTTTAAAAAATTTAACGGAGATTCTTGGGCAACTTTCTGTGTGCTCTTCTAACACGGGTATTCAGATATGTGCAGTCCCATTTTCACCTCTAGGCGCACAGTGAAATCAAACTCTACTATCAACACAATTGTTGAGCATTTGAAACACGCGTTTATTTACTGATATTTCCTATTTCGAAAAAAAACAACTGCAATACAGTTCTGCGTATCTGCGTTTTTAATGCCTTAAAATAACACTTCCTACGGGCTATAAATTACGCTTTTTAATCAAAAAATGTTCTGTTTTTTAACACCTTTTAAAATGCTCTTTAATACTGTGGAAGTGCGTTTGGCCCTGTTGATACACCTTGCTTGTGCAGTTCGGAAAGATGAAAGTATATTAAAAATTGCCAGAGTTGTACCTAGAGCCCTCAAATTACGGGGTGGTCAATTGTTATTAATCTCGTTGCGATTAATAAATTTTAATCCCGATGCTATTATTTCTATCTGTTAATGTTTTCGCACTACTAAATGGTGCCGCGGAACCCAAAAGTAACGGTTTTTAATCAGTATGTGCCGATTACAAGTAGTTTTTTTATACTTGTCACCATAGGAGAAGCTCGAGGAAGCGACAGCAATCATTGAACATGAATGTGAGCAATGTGCGGATTGAATTTGCTTATTGTATCGTTATTGGTCTAGAATATATACGGAAAAATGTAGCTGCTAGTTCTAACTGTTGGAATATTTGGCTCTCAAAATAACATCTTTTGCTTCACACATGCTATGTACAGAGCTTTCGCGTCTTCGTTGCACCTATATACAATTAGAGAAAGCATTAAGGTGCCTATATGATCGATGTTTGACGACTGAAACGTTTCTCTGGAACCCTATTTTAGGCTCCAAAAACTGTTTTAATGCCAACATAAGACATCTTCTAAACACAGTGAGAGGTTGTTTTCTGGGAAACATGGTGCCCTTGTGTGTTGTACCAAGAAGACGATCAAAAAGACAATAAATAATAGCAGCTTTTGCTATGTAGCAAAGCGCGGAAGGAAACGCAAAAAACCCCTCAGACATTCTCTCTAATCCAGAAATCATCAATAGTTTGTTAACATTTGCGGCTGGTTAACCTTCAGGCGTGCCTCAAGCAATAGTATGGATCTGCGCGTTGCTCATACTGAAAATTAATTCACTTTGAAAAGCATTGCCCCCCCAATCTTCTCCTGAATAAACAAAGTTGAAATATGGCTTCTACCTTACAAAAGGTCTTGCTATGAATCAACAAGCTTGCTGGGTGGTTGTGGGTGCCCACCACCGCTGTCTTCTTGACTTCCTCCAGGAAACGGGTGCAAACTTCTACCTTTAGGACTTTATGCCAAAGGGCATACTAGCACAACTAATAAAACGAGCTTGTTCGCTGAGCTCGTTTTAAATGGTTATTAAACTTTGTGGCAACTCGAAATTTGTAAGAGAGAGAGAAACAATTTTTAAGTGTCCTGTTTAAAGAAAACGTCATATTTAGCCAGTAAAGTGTGCTGTTAGTCTAGTTGGCGCATTGTGCCTTACGAAAACTGCCCTAATTGGACATAAACATGAAGCAAGATGAACGATGAGCAACTCATCAATATGTATTTGAAGGAAGTCAAATTGGCTAAAATAGGCTTCTGCATATATACATAGAAACATAAAAGCATATAGAAAAAGCGGTAGCAATACCATAGTACTGAGAGTCCGCTTTCCAGATGCAGTCAAGAAAACAGATTTTACTGCGAAAAAGTGAAAACAACGGTTCTTTGATGCAATCCTCGCGATTTTCTGGAATGCGCGACTCTTTTGAAACAAAATTTTCTTTTGTGTACGTTTCAAACGTTTCAAACGTACAAACGTAAACAAAAGAAAGAAGGCGGCGAGCCCACCGCCTCGCCGCCTTCTCTTCCACCTCTTCCATCGGGTTTGTAGTATCACGTGTACACCACGCAGTTATCAAGCCGCTATAACGCCGCTGAGTCGCCAACGCACGCCGCTGACGACGTAGTTTGAATGCGTTGTTAAAGATATACGGCGCGTCACTAACGCTGATATCAGCCTCGCGTCCGTGGCTTGGTCGGTAGAGCGTCGCGCTGCGGCCGCAAAGTCCTCGGATCGAAACCTGGCGCCGGATGCTGTTTCTTTTTAAATATAGAGGAGCACTGCGGACGCCGACGCCGCCGCCGGCGGTGGATGGTTTGGGGTCGCTTATAAAGTGCATTCGCACTTAATAGATGTTGCCGCGAATAATGTATTCTGTTTGTTTGTTTATGTTTGTTTTTACTGCCGTGCCGCGCCTTGCGGTGTTATCTCTGTCCCAAGTTAAGCCCGTGTTTCATTATTTATTTTGATGCCGCATAGGGTATCTAACTCTGATACCAAGAGCGTTGTACCCCAACGTTACAAGCTTATAATTATTTTCTTTGATCTACAATGTTCTGGTTGAAAATCAATGATTCTAGAAACACGTACGCCCAAAGATAAAAGCGGGCAACGCAGACGCCGCAGTATTTCACTCGCCGACGCTGGCCTGCGCACTTCACTTTGTTTACGGCTGCTTGGCCACCTCTGTATTCTTTGAGTCGTTTGGGGAGCACAAGTTCGCTCAAATAAACTTGGTTTCCTTGAAGACAACTGCGTCTTCTTTGGCTTCGTGACATCTGGGGGAGGTGCGGGGTACATATACCTTAAGCCCTCGTCAAACCAATAAGAACGCCCAAATCGTGTCAGCCGCCGAGAGCAAAGTCTTCAGCCAGAGTTTGCACTGCTTTACAATAAGGTGAAGAAAGAAGGCCTAATCAAAACCACCATGATCAACGCGGGCATCGTGACCAGCGCTACCAATCCTGCCCTCGTCCTTCAGTAACTCAGGGAGCCCCCATCATTCACTGGGTTACCTTTGCATGATCCAGAAGACTGGTTGGAGCAAGCCGAACGGGTCAGACTGTTTGTGTGATGGGACGACGCCGATACACCAACGCACGTGTTCTTCTACCTTGAAGAATCAGCACGGATCTTGTTTGAAAACCGCAAGAGCTCCCTGGAATATTAAAACGATTTCAGAGGCAATTTTTAATCACCTTCACCACAGGTTTGCAAGAAGAGCGAGCTGAGGTCTTGCTGCAAACCCTGACACAACACCCTACGAAAGCGTTGTTGTGTTTGCTAAAGAGAAGACGAGGCCTTTCAGGTGTGCTGACCCGTCCTTGGCGACAAAAAGGCTTCCTATTGCGCGGGGTGGAGGAAGAACTGAATCCCAAAACCACCATTGAATTTGTGACCGAAGCCATCACAATTAAAAAGCCCGGTGGCCACAGCTTCATTGGCGTGGCCAATGCGAACAACGTCGACAGCATGCCGATCCCAACAGACGGCCACCAAAAAACTATCCGCGCAGTAGAAATTGAGGAGCTGAGGAAACCTCTCTCGACGCCGCGGCAACACCATGCCACTTCCTTTACCGACGTCATTAAGGAAGATGTGCAGCAAGCGGTGGAATTCAAGGGCACCAGAAGCACCCCGTGATCCGGAAGCCATGGCCTACGCGGCTGCTGCCAGTCGACATCACCCACCTGCACCGTATCGTACCGAGGCTCCAACCCGTCGTCCCATGTCGCTGGCCCGACTACCTGCGGTGCAACCCCCCCACAGAGGAAGACCGAGCTGTGGCGAAAGCCAGATAATCGTCCGCTGTGCATCCACAGCGGAGAGGTCAACCAGAGGTACCTTCGCCGCCAGTTCAAGAGGCTCGGTTTGCTAAGTTTATCCGTCGACACAGCAAGCCGCCGGCCCAACCAGCGCCCTACAGAAATCGAGGATTATCTCTCCATCACCAACCGAGTTCCAGCGCTTTTCAACCATTCACCGTGGGTCTACCCGTAGCAGTCGCCGATCCCCGGTAGCACTTGTCCCCAGACTTGTCAAGTAGAAGGTCCCCCTGCCCATGCGGGCGAAAATAAAAGCAGCATTTTCTGGAGGTGCAGTTGCACAACAGCGGAAAAACTAAAACCCTCCAACGACGCAAGGATGCACCAAACACCGTGCCCTCAGGCCGACGAGCCGATCTAACCCTGACGTGACTCCTGAACAAGACAAGAGCAGAACAGTGGGACGCGTACCCGACATGACCGGGCCTGCTAGTGAGAGGCCGACGAAAGCGACAGCGCATAGTCCCCGACCGTCAACACGTACAGGACGAGATACGATGCCCTGACCACCACAAAAATCGATGAAGGCGTCGTCCGACGTCCAGTTGTCCGTCGCCGTATTTGACGTAGTCGCCCTCATCGACACGGGAGCCGATAACTAAGTAATCAGTGGGTCAGTCGCGTCTAAGCTGACTAAAGTTACAAGAAGGGACAGTCCGCCCATACGCACAGCAGGAGGCCATCTCCTAACGGCAAATGGAACGTGCACGTCGCGCGTCAGCATAGACACCACCATGTGCCCCGCGTCGTTCTTCATTTTGCCTAACTGCTCCCGCAATGTAATTCTGGGAATGTCTTGCTCTAAGGCATGTCCCTCCTGCGTCGTCGTCGTCGCGCCGTCCGTCCGCATCCGTCCTCCGTTCTAATCTCCCACAGCTGTGTGCAACACTCCGGCTCATTAGCATACCAAAGCTGGCACACTTGCATGGGTGCGCTTCGCTACGTAACGCTGCATTAACAACTGCTCCTGCGCGCGCAATTGCGCCCACGCGAGACTCTCCTCCATTGTCTCCTCTCCTTCAAGCGCTGTGAATATAAAGCAGGTATCGCGCTGCGTGGCATACTCTCTCATTTCGTGAATGCATGTGCAAGAAAAGTGAAATTCCGCCCATCGTCCCTCGCAAAGGAACACCCGAATGTGATGGAAATGCATCATAAGCATTCCCAACACGTTTCCCGCGATTTAGAGAATCAACCCAACGGAAACACAAATTGAACCCCCCGATGCGTCGCATCACACCAGGGTTCCCTCGCGGTAAGATGGGAAGAATCAAGATAAAGAATAGTTAAAGGGCGTTATTTTCTGGGTGCCAGATCTTTATCCAAACGAATAATTTCTGGATTAGAGAGAATATCTGAGGGGTTGTTTACATTTCCTTCCGCGCGTTGTACATAGCGATACCTGGTATTATTTATTTTCTTTTTGATCGTCTCGTTGGTACAATGCACAAGGGCACCATGTTTCCCAGAAAACAAGCTCTCACTGTGTTTAGAAGATGCCTTATGTTGGCATTAAAACAGTTTTTGGAGCCTAAAATAGGGTTCCAGAGAAACGTTTCAGTCGTCGAACATCGTTCAGATGGGCACCCTGATGCTTTCGCTAATTGTATATAGGTGCAACGAAGACGCGAAAGCTCTGTACATAGCATATGTGAAGCAAAAGATGTTATTTTGACAACCAAATATTCCAACAGTTACAACTAGCAGCTAAATTTTTCCGTATATATTCTAGACCAATAACAATACATTAAGCAAATTCAATCCGCACATTGCTAACATTCATGTTCAATAATTGCTCTCCCTTCCTCCAGCTTCTCCTACGGTGACAAGTATAAAAAAAACTACTTGTAATCGGCACGTACTGATTAAAAACTGTTACTTTTGGGTTCCGCGGCACCATTTAGTAGCGCGAAAACATTAACAGATAGAAATAATAGCATCGGGATTATAATTTATTAATCGCAACGAGATTAATAACAATTGACCACCCCGTAATTTGAGGGCTCTAGGTACAACTCTGGCAATTTATATTATACATTCATCTTTCCGAACTGCACAAGCAGTGTATCAACATGACCAAACGCACTTCCACAGGAATAAAGAGCATTTTAAAAAGAGTTAAAAAACAGAACATTTTTTGATTAAAACGCGTATTTTATAGCCCCTCAAAAGTGTTAATTTTTAGGCGTTAAAAATGCAGATGTCAGAAATTGGATGTCAGAAATGTCCGAAATTGGAAATTGTTGCAGAGGCGAAGCGAAGAAGTTCGGTCTGTGCGTTTCCATTTCGGGGACGTATCATTGAGTCTGAGAATTAGGAAAATCTGTGACAGAAAAAACCCGGAAAATTGCAGTACCCTTCCCACTAACGTTACTGTGATTGCCAGTCATGCTCCGGAGCTCCCTGCTTGGTAGACAGAGAGAGGGATCTATGGCCAGACCTTGACCAAGGCTCCGACTGCAGCCCTGCAAACAATTTTTGGGATCATTGTGACAGCAGTCCAATTATTTGGTGACTTTAAAATTGTGATAAACTGTTGTCGCAGGGATAGTCCACCAATTTTGGGAAAATATTTTTGATCTTCCTCTGCTCCGGAGCTGCTCGCTCGTGGGCTACTTAATATGGCGACGAACCACTCTACGAATACATGTTATTGACTAGCGGCAGGTAGGTCAAGACGAGCTCTCACAGCGTGCGTATTTTTTTAACTCAGATAGACTGCGTCACACGTAATGATCCTCAGAGAGCAGGGAGGGTGGATAAGGTGAACATTGACCGTAAACCTGTAGGCGGGCGGCTGGTGGCAAGTACTCCAACACCGGCGCTATGCCTCGTACTAAAACCAAAATGACTTTCAAACCATTATTTCAGCATATACACAAAGGCACGTGTTAGTTGCAAAATCTAATTAGGAAAACAAGAAAACTTGACGATTTGGCCTACTCTGATCTTGAAGAGTGCCAGTAACGAGGTCTTACTCCATAAACAGACGGAGCGGAAACTCCATCAACAATTTATTTTTAGGAGAAGGATCATATTTACAAATACCCGTCTCGTGAAGTATGGCGTGTCAAATTGGAAGGGCGCGGATGTTTTTTGTAGAGATTGACACGTTACTGGTGCACTTTTGTTCGCACTACAGAGAGTAGCATTAATTTTTTTTACTCGGGCTTTTGCTTCCGTTGTTTCAATACACACGTGTCTGGCTGATATCTGCAAGTGCATGCCTGTTTGTGTTCTGCTTTTTTTTTTTATTTTGTCCAAATGTGCCCGATTTTTGCTATGTTTATCAGGACACACTTAGGATTGGCGCACTTTTTACATTACAGTTGTTTTTGGTATGGTGTGTAAGATGTTTTATTATGTAATCCCTAAACTTATAATAACATATCTTGAACGTGCGCACTTCTTGTCCCCTTGCCAACATAGTTTTCGGAAGGGGCTCTCGGTGACCACTCACCTGTTAGAGCTCACCCATGATTTATCACTAAGCATTGACGGTCAGAAGAAAATATATTTAATTTTTTTGGACTTATCCAAAGCGTTTGCTCGTGTACCACATAAAAACTAATTAACAAACTTGAATCCATGTTAGGCGGCGGGGTCATTGTTAACTGGGTCATTGACTACTTAACCGATCGGCAGCAGTGTGTTTTGGTCCAGAAAAAAGCGTCCGAAATTGTCCCGATCACGTCTGGCGTTCCACAAGGTAGTGTCCTGGCTCCGATTCGCTTCCTCATTTACATAAACGACCCACCTGCCCAATCCAGAACCGAAATCAGGCTCTTCGCAGATGACTGCATTATTTACCGAGAGATTATTTTAACTGATGATCACATATCTCTAAATAAAACTTTAAAATCCATTTCCAGGCGGTGTGATAATTGGCAGATGAAAATAAACGTACTCAAATTCGCTTTTTTGATCGTAACGAGGAAAAAATATATTTCTGAATTTTTGTACACAATAAACGACACGCTGCTTACCAGGGTGACAGTGTATCTATACTAAAAGGTCACTATAACGCATGATCTTAGATGGCGATCGCATATCAACAACATTACATCATCCGCTCTGAAATGGCTATTTTTTCTTAGGCGCCCCCTTCATCTCGCGCCACCTGAGAGAAAGCTGCTTGCATACAACACATCTGTCAGAACAATCTTACAGTACGCAAACATCGTCTGGTTTCCTTCCGAAAGAGTGCATATTAACAAAGTCGAAGCAATACAACGGAATGTGGTTATTTTTATATTCAACAAATAGAAAATAACACAGTCACCTTGCGAGTTATTATAAAAGCTGAATTGTTGACCATGCAAAATAGGGCGAAATTAGCGCGTTTAAAGTTACTCTTCCAATTGCTTCATAATCAGATTAACATTAGTACCCCAAACCTCCTCTCAGTCGTACAGACACGACCGACGCGTAATAAGCACTCTTTTACACTCACCGAATTTCCTTGCAGTGCTAACTGTCTCAGGATCTCCTTTTTTCCTCTAGCAATAGGAAAATGAAACAAACTAAGCTCCTTCCTTACGAGTGCCACTTCAATGACAACATTTTTAAAACTTGTGGAAAAGCAAATGGTGCAAATTTATTTTTTTAACTCTAACCATCTGGCGCTACCTGTATAATAAACTGCCGTCATTGTATGTGTTACTCTGAGTCTTTTACAGTTCGATTGCTTTTGTGCCTGTATGTTTTCCTGAAACAATCAAACAAATGTAAACCTTTCAGACATGAAACTGTGTGAGTTTGCTTTTAGTGATGTCAGAGTGTAATAATGAGAGAAATATGCACACCATGATCACTGAAACCGTTCTGTTATTATACATTCTATTGTGCGCTGTATTGCTATGCATTTAGTACTGACTATCACAACTGTGACACATTTTTTACACTTCAATGTACTTTTTTTTGCTCACCTGCTATGATCTCTCACAAGATTGGCAGTATTCATAAAAAAATAAATAAATAAATCAAACCCAAGGCAGAAATAGCGAATTTCAATGACACCTTAGTCTTTCTTGAGCTGGTAAAATTACAATAAGCGTGTCACAGCCTTTTTAAACAAACAAAAACGATTTACTTGCGCTGCTTTCGAAGGAAAACCTACGAACTAGAAAACCCCATTTTTGTTTGTTATTATGAGCACAATCTCACAACTATAGTTATATGATAAACCGACAGAGTGCACCACCGGTCTCTACTCTGCTTTAAGAGACTATTTTGGTTTCACTTTCAGCCAATTGTGTTTAGAGAGAGCTGAAATATGAATTTGCAATTTGTTACCAGCGGAGTAACAATGAGATAAAGGAGTGCCGCGTGGTAGTTTTTTTTTTATTTCGGGGATGCCATTGCTGCGCTTCATACTGTTTATTATGCAGCCGTTTTTGCTGGTTACGCTTCAGTTGTGCACGTGTGAGGTATGCAAATGATGCCATCTGAGCCGCGATTTCTTGAAATGGCCATTACACAAGATGGGCACGAACGTTTCTCGAGAGCAATGGCCAGCAATTGCAAAAAGCGCAGTTTCTGTACCGTGTATTTGCGTAAAACGAAACAACGCGTTGTACAGCCAGGCAGAAAGAAAAGAAAGCTTTTTTTACTTTTTAATTATCACAGAAATATAAATGTCAAACTCGAAAAAAACAACTGTAATTAAAAATTGCGCCAATCCTAAGTGTGTCCTGATTAATATAGCGAAAATCGGGCACAGTTGGACAAACTAAAAAAAACGGAACACAAACAGGCATGCACTTGCTGATATGAGCCAGACACATGTGTATTTAAACAACGGAAGCAACCGCTCGACTAAAAAAAATAATGCTACTCTCTGTAGTGCGAACAAAAGTGCACCAGTCACGTGTCAATCTCTACAAAAAAAATTGGCGCCCTTCCAATTAAACACGCCATAGTTCACGAGACGGGTATTTTTAAATATGATCCTTCTCCTAAAAATAAATGGTTGTTGGAGTTTCCGCTCCATATGTTTATTGAGTAAGACCTCGTCACTGGCACTCTTCAAGATCAGAGTAGACCAAATCGTCAAGTTTTTTTGTTTCCTTAATTAGATTTTGCCACTAACACGTGAATTTGTGTATAGGCTGAAATAATGGTTTGAAAGTTATTTCGGTTTTAGTACGAGGCATAGCGCCGGTGTTGGCGTACTTGCCACCAGCCGCCCGCCGACAGCTTTACGATCAATGTTCCCCTTATCCACCCTCCCTGCTCTCTGAGGATCATTACGTGTGACGCAGTCTATCTGAGTTAAAAAAATACGCACGCTGTGAGAGCTCGTCTTGACCTACCTGCCGCTAGTCAATAACATGTATTCGTAGAGTGGTTCGTCGCCATATTAAGTAGCCCACCAGCGAGCAGCTCCGGAGCAGAGGAAGATCAATAATATTTTCCCAAAATTGGTGGACTATCCCTGCGACAACAGTTTATCACAATTTAAAATTCCCCAAATAATTTAACTGCTGTCACAATGATCCCAAAAATTGTTTGAAGGGCTGCAGTCGGAGCCTTGGTCAAGGTCTGGCCATTAATCCCTCTGTCTGTCTACCGAGCAGGGAGCTCCGGAGCATGACTGGCAATCACAGTAACGTTAGTGGGAAGAGTACGGCAATTTTCCGGGTTTTTTCAGTCACAGATGTTCCTAATTCTCAGACCCGATGATACGTCCCCGAAATGGAAACGCACAGACCGAACTTCTTTGCTTCGCCTCTACAACAATTTCCAATTTCTGACATTCTCCCAATTCTTGATCATGTATCTGAAGATAAGCGCAATACAGCGAAAACAAAAAAAATCTGCATTGTTAATGGCCACGGTCATTGATAGTGTTATAGGGTATGAGTACTGTATGTCGAGGCGCCGCAGAAATCCCCCAAGCATCCTGTGTTGAAAGAAGTGGCAGGTCACTCTTCTTGCCACTCACTGTGGTCGCTGCTTCACCGCATATTTGCGTCTTATATTTGGCATTTCTATGCAGTGAAAATACATATTTTTTCCAACAGCTACTGTTCGGAAATTATGTGTCTTAACGAAAGAACAATTATTTTTGACCGGATCCCAATGTGGAGCATGACGTCTTTGTAAATGCTAGGCGTGTGTCACTTACTAGCGTCTCGTCAGCTGAGTATGTTTTGCGCAGATGGTGCTTCCCCCGCAGTGAAATTTGCGAAGAGTGTCCGCGCTATCATCATGTTCACATATGGTCATGCTGCAGCTGTACTGTAATTTTTAGCCGTCTTTGGGCTTCCGTATTCTAGTGGAGCACGTATGCGCGACAGCATAACAGTGTGCTTTCCAACATCATAATTCGGATGTGGATCCCTACACTAGGCAATGCATTGTGTCGCACATTCCCCTGATCTTCATACAAAGAATCATAGATGAATACACCAAATCATAACTATTGATCGGGAGACGACTATCAAATCTGCCGCGATCCCAGGCCTGCGAAAGTGGATGTCCTGCAAAGCTGTTGTTAGCGACTATAAAAAATAATGCAAAACGGTATGAAACATCTCTCGTTGGCTCGGCGGGCATGTCGGTTGGATTCGGCTAGTGTTTTGGATTCGGCTAGTTATTTTGCAGAATTGGAATGAACTGGAGCACTAGGTTCCATGGAGTTTCTTACAATATACACTAGAGAGGAAATGGCACTAGCGTCTATGCGGCTCAGATCAAGGCCATCTGTGTCGTCATGGCCGGCCATTAAACATCGCGCTCGCCTCACTTTCGTCATTGGCTTAGATTGAAATGTTTGAGTCACCGCAAATTTAAACAAAGTGACACAGAAACACGAAGAATAGGGTGCAAATATTTAGGTAGAAAATGAAAACCGGCTATTTTAAAACTAAAGAAAACGGAAGAAAAGCGCATTTTTGCCAGAACGGTTGTGCCTGCTATTCCGCAGGGCAAGGGTCTAGTAACAAACAAGGTTAATATATGGGGGAAACATATTAGACTCTGATTTTATTATTTTACCATTATTGCAAGTAATAGGCTGCTTGAAAAGTTTCGAAAGTTTTTTGAGCGTGCGTAATAAAACGTTGCCTTCGTGGTGAACCGTTTCACTTACCGCCAACTAGTTTAACAGGAAAAAATAAAACGTGGCGTTAAACACTCGTGCACGATGACAAGATAGGATGCATACAAGCGCCCGTATCTGTCGTATCTGCGTGGTCGTAGCTTGTCTTCATCGATGTACGTTTTGTTTATTCTTTTCGTCAGCCACAAATTTCGCGGCGGCATAATACACGCTCAGTCATGCGTTCTTCGACTGCGGCATGAGCAACTTCAGCGCCGATCGAGCACTGTCTGCTGTTTCACCGAACACGGCTACAACGGAACAGGGAAGAGTTCTGCTTCCTTGTAGCTCTGAAACGTGGTAATGCATAGTGAAGAAAGAAAATCCCAAAAACCGCTTAGGAATCCAATTGTCATGCGAAGCCCAAGCTAAAAAGGGGGATCTTCTAATGAACCCCCCCCCCGGTGACATGGCTTACAAGGCACAGTTTCCTCTCTGGTACACTTACTAAGAAACTCTATGCTAGGTTCTACCTAAAAGACCTTTTAGCAGTCAACGCTAGCCGCTTCGTAGCATGAATAATGATCTCAAACTGCACTCGGACGAGATAGTTTTTGATAAGTAGTGTTCATATATAGGCTGCTTTAGACAGATATAGGAGTGAAAGCGCAAACGCCAAAATATTTACTTATGTGCGCTATATAAACAGGACAATACCCCTTTCTACGTAGTATCTATGTTAATTTAGAAAAGTCAAGAAACAGCAATGGAAGAAGCAAATCTAGCTAATACCTAAAATTCGTTCTCTGATCATGAGTCGGGATTTGTTCTGGAATCTGTGCGTGACGTAGATCAACATTCTACCAGTCCACTACTACCCTATGCATTTTTGCTTTAAGAACGATAAATGTCCCAGTACTTTTGTCACCCTCTCGACGGTGCTCACTGTGCAACCAGCTAAAATACAATTTTATAGCTTACTCGTTTCTCACTTTCGGGTCTGCGTTTGTGCTGCCTAAACTTTAAACTTCAAAAAAACGCGTTCTTTTTTCTCACGGCGACATTTTTAAACCGTTTGAAAAGGTGAATACATATTCTGAGATTCAAGACAATACGTAATAAAAACCAGTTACATTATTAAAAAGTAAATTTATCAGAGTACAGAGTTAATTTATGTCATTCTTTATTTGCTAAGAAGTTTGGTTGAAAGTTTTCTGATGTGTAATATAGTGCACACTGGGACTTAGTTGATGTGTGTTGAGTGTGTGTGTTGTGTCTGTTGCGTTTCTTTGGTTTGTGTATATGAGTGTGTTGTATGTGTATGTTTTGTGTTGTGTGTGTTGTGTGTTTTTGTTGTGTGTGTGTGTGTGTGTGTGTGTGTGTGTGTGTGTGTGTGTGTGTGTGTGTGTGTGTGTGTGTGTTTGCTTCCCTGTTTCCGATAAAGTAAAGAAGCCTATCGGCTGCAGAATCTCCGTCCGCTTCTTGAAATAATTGGAAACGCTTTCCTCACTCTGCCGTGCTCACCAAACGTTTGCGTTGACAACCAAATTATCGCCTCTATTGGGAACTGTCGAATTACTCAGTTCGTTCCTAAGAAATCCAACCAGACAGGCCAGAAGAACTTCAATATTTAAGGGGAAAGGAAGCCTCGCATAAGAGATATATTCCCGGGCCATTTCCCCTGCGGCAAAACCTGGATAGAGGCGAAGTATGCAGTGCATGAGGGTATTCTTAGGATTTTGGCATTTTTGCCCACGGAGAACAAACCGTTTAGTGGTAAAGGTATACAGATTTGTTGAAAAAGTCTCTTCTCTTTTAAGCATGAAGCTGTCTAGCGCGAGGCGTAAAAGTGTATACGGGCGTTTTTTTAGTACGCGTTACAAAGCGCTCCAGCGTGAGGCGTAAACGAGTGTGCCGAAGTTTTTTACAGCGCGTTACGTTCCAGCGCGAGGCTGAACCGAGTTTCCCGGTGGTAGAGTACCGTGAGTACATCAGACTAACGACAAATACTACGACGACAGGAGACGCCAACAGCCCCCGCGCCAAGGAGCTTCGCCCCTAAAAACATTCAGTCGGTACTGCTTGTTTTCATTAGGCGAAATTCTCTAAAGAATTTCGAGGGAAGAAGCATCACAGGCATATCGAGAGATTTTTATTGTTTATTTGCAATGAATAGATCACAATTTAACAGAGAGAAAGAGGAAGTCAAAATAATGGGTTGGACATCAAATGTACGAGTGAAAAGAAGACGAAATGGAAAGGAATTGAGCGTGGCCATATTATTAAAACTAACTATTCCTTTCACTGTTCTCGACGATGTGGAAAACGTGGAAGCAATCTTTTGCAAATTAAAAATGGCTGTCAGAGTGTTGCTGTCGGGTGCCTTATCGTAGTCACTCGAGCGACCCTGAAGTTCTACGCTCCTTGTATCACTATATAGCTACACACCTCAAAGGCGCCTACTGATCTTGGTTAGCGATTAGAATGTCTCTGATATCGATTGGCAAGTCATGACGCCTCATTCTTCGAACTCCGATATCGTCTGCGATATAATGCTAGATTTTACCCTGCACCAACTAATCAAGCAACCAACGCGCCCACAAGGAACAACGTCTAATGTTCTCGACCTAATATTTATAAGCGATCACTACTGACCCGAAAAATAAAAAATATATATATTAGGGCATAGCAGACCACCAGCTGACGTATTTCTCTATACCGCAAGAAGGCCGACTGGTTTCCTTGCCACCACCGACAACGTTTCACGATTTTATGAATGCTGACGATGCAACCATACTTGATCATTTGATTGACGAATACGACGGCTTCAAAAACTTGTGACGGAAAATTCAGCAGACGTAGACAGACTATGGCACAAGTTTAAAGATATAATCTTTTTGTATTAATAATTATGTGCCAACCAACCGCAAAACACCTAATAAAAAAACCCATAGATTACGTGAGATATTATCGACGCCAAAAAAGGTAAAACGGCTTAGAAAAGCACGAAAAGCAAACTCTCAACAATCAAGCCTAAACCAACTCGCCACGGTCATTACCACTCTTAAATCTAAAATAAAGGTTGCAAAGTGTAATTACTTCATTATTACGCTGCCTAGTTTTATGAAGAGCGCTCCCACAAAATTTTAGAATTACTTAAACCCCAAGAAACGTAATGATCAACCCACATCACCTGAAGACACCGTAAAAACCGCAAACTTACTCAACACCTACTTCAAGTCGGTCTTTACAGTCAATGATGGTAACTTTCCACCCATAGGCCCGTTTAATCACGTACTATAGGACCTCTTACGCTAACCGGAGCCGGAGCATTGAATCTTTTATTAACCATAGATACAAAGAACTCCGCCGGACCTGATAACGTACCAGATATTGTTCTTAGAAGATACTCTGAATGGGTATCAAAATATTTATGCGTCCTTTTTAATAAGTCATTAACTGTGGGTAGGCTGCCGAAAGAACGGAAGCTGGCCAAAATCATTCGGGTACATATATCGGGAAAGAAAACGGATGTGTCTAATTTCATGCCTATTTCTTTAACTTGTACGGTGAGTAAGATTCTTTATTATGTAATCCTTAAACATATAATAACACATCTTGACCGTGAGCACTTCTTGACCCCTTGCCAACATGGTTTTCGGAAGGGGCCCTCGGTGACCGCTCAACTATTAGAGCTCACCCATTATTTATCACTAAGCATTGATGGTCAGAAGAAAATAGATTTATTTTTTGGACTTATCCAAAGCGTTTGCTCGTGTACCACATAAAAACTAATTAACAAACTTGAATCCATGTTAGGCGATGGGGTCATTGTTAGCTGGGTCATTCACTACTTAACCGATCAGCAGCAGTGTGTTCTCCGAAATATTCCCGGTCATGTCTGGCGTTCCACAAGGTGGTGTCCTGGCTCCGATTCTCTGCCTCATTTACATAAACGACCTACCCGCCCAATCCAGAAACAAAATCAGGCTCTTCGCAGATGACTGCATTATTTACCGAGAGATTATTTTACCTGATGATCACATATTTCTAAATGAAACTTTAAAATCCATTTCCAAGTGGTGTGAATATTGGCAGATGAAAATAAACGTACTCAAATCCGCTTTTTTGATCGTAACGAGGAAAAAGTATATTTCTGAATTTTTGTACACGATAAACGACATGCTCCTTACCAGGGTGACAGTGTATAAATAATAAGAGATCACCATAACGCATGATCTTAGGTGGCGATCCCATATAAACAACATTACATCATCCGCTCTGAAACGGCTATTTTTTCTTATGCGCCCCCTGCATCTCGCGCCACCTGAGACAAAGCTGCTTGCGTACAACACATTCGTCAGAACAATCTTACAGTACGCAAACATCGTCGGGTTTCCTTCCGATAAAGTGCATATTAACAAAGTCGAAGCAATACAACTGAAAGTGGTTAGGTTGATATTTAACAAATAGAAAATAACGAAGTCACCTTCCGAGTTATTAAAAAAAGCTGAGTTGTTGACCATGCAAAATAGGGCTAAATTATCGCGTTTAGAGTTTCTCTTCCAATTGCTTCATAATCAGATGAACATTAGTACAACAAACCTCATCTCAGTCGCACAGACACGACCGAGGCGTAATAAGCACTCTTTTACACTCACTGAATTTCCTTGCAGTACTCACTGTCTCAGGATCTGCTTTTTTCCTCTAGCGATACGAGAATGGAACAAACTAAGCTCATTCCTCACAAGTGCCACTTCAATGACAACATTTTTAAAACCCGTGGAAAAGCAAATGGTGCAAATTTATTTTTTTAACTCTAACCATCTGGCGCTACCTGTATTATAAACTGCCGTCATTGTATGTGTTACTCTGAGTCTTTTACAGTTCGATTGCTTTTGTGCCTGTATGTTTTGCTGAAACAATCAACCAAATGTAAACCTTTCAGACATGAAACTGTGTGAGTTTGCTTTTAGTGATGTCAGAGTGTAATAATGCGAGAAATATGCACACCATGATCACTGAAACCGTTCTGTTATTATACATTCTATTGTGCGCTGTATTGCTATGCATTTAGTACTGACTATCACATCTGTGACACATTTTTTACACTTCAATGTACTTTTTTTTGCTCACCTGCTATGATCTCTCACATAATTGGCAGTATCCATAAATAAATAAATAAATAAATAAATAAATAAATAAATAAATCAAACCGAAGGCAGTAATAGCGAATTTCGATGACACCTTCGTCTTTCTTGCGCTGGTAAAATTACAATAAGCATGTCACAGCATTTTTAAACAAACAAAAACGATTTACTTCCGCTGCTTTCGAAGGAAAACCTACGAACTAGAAAACCCCATTTTTGTTTGTTATTATGAGCACAATCTCACTACTATAGTTATACGAAACACCGACAGATTGCACCACCGGTCTCTACTCTGCTTTAAGAGACTATTTTGGTTTCACTATCAGCCTATTGTGTTTAGAGAGAGCTGAAATATGAATTTGCAATTTGTTACAAGCGGAGTAACAATGAGATAAAGGAGTGCCGCGTGGTAGTTTTTTTTTATTTCGGTGATGCCATTGCTGCGCTTCATACTGTTTATTATGCAGCCGTTTTTGCTGGTTACGCTTCAGTTGTGCACGTGTGAGGTATGCAAATGATGCCATCTGAGCCGCGATTTCTTGAAATGGCCATTACACAAGATGGGCACGAACGTTTCTCGAGAGCAATGGCCAGCAATTGCAAAAAGCGCAGTTTCTGTACCTTGTATTTGCGTAAAACGAAACAACGCGTTGTACAGCCAGGCAGAAAGAAAAGAAAGCTTTTTTTACTCTTTAATTATCACAGAACTATAAATGTCAAACTCGGAAAAAACAACTGTAATTAAAAAGTGCGCCCATCCTAAGTGTGTCCTGATTAATATAGCGAAAATCGGGCACATTTGGACAAACTAAAAAAAAAACGGAACACAAACAGGCATGCACTTGCTGATATGAGCCAGACACATGTGTATTTAAACAACGGAAGCAACAGCCCGACTAAAAAAAATAATGCTACTCTCTGTAGTGCGAACAAAAGTGCACCAGTCACGTGTCAATCTCTACAAAAAACATTCGCGCCCTTCCAATTTGACACGCCATACTTCACGAGACGGGTATTTTTAAATATGATCCTTCTCCTAAAAATAAATGGTTGTTGGAGTTTCCGCTCCATTTGTTTATTGAGTAAGACCTCGTTACTGGCACTCTTCAAGATCAGAGTAGACCAAATCCTCAATTTTTTTTGTTTCCTTAATTAGATTTTGCCACTAACACGTGAATTTGTGTATAGGCTGAAATAATGGTTTGAAAGTTATTTCGGTTTTAGTACGAGGCATAGCGCCGGTGTTGGCGTACTTGCCACCAGCCGCCCGCCTACAGCTTTACGATCAATGTTCCCCTTATCCACCCTCCCTGCTCTCTGAGGATCATTACGTGTGACGCAGTCTATCTGAGTTAAAAAAATACGCACGCTGTGAGAGCTTGTCTTGACCTACCTGCCGCTAGTCAATAACATGTATTCGTAGAGTGGTTCGTCGCCATATTAAGTAGCCCACCAGCGAGCAGCTCCGGAGCAGAGGATGATCAATAATATTTTCCCAAAATTGGTGGACTATCCCTGCGACAACAGTTTATCACAATTTAAAATTCCCCAAATAATTTAACTGCTGTCACAATGATCCCAAAAATTGTTTGAAGGGCTGCAGTCGGAGCCTTGGTCAAGGTCTGGCCATTAATCCCTCTGTCTGTCTACCAAGCAGGGAGATCCGGAGCATGACTGGCAATCACAGTAACGTTAGTGGGAAGAGTACGGCAATTTTCCGGGTTTTTTCAGTCACAGATGTTCCTAATTCTCAGACCCGATGATACGTCCCCGAAATGGAAACGCACAGACCGAACTTCTTTGCTTCGCCTCTACAACAATTTCCAATTTCTGACATTCTCCCAATTCTTGATCATGTATCTGAAGATAACCGCAATACAGCGAAATAAAAAAAATCTGCATTGTTAATGGCCACGGTCATTGATAGTGTTATAGGGTATGAGTACTGTATGTCGAGTCGCCGCAGAAATCCCCCAAGCATCCTGTGTTGAAAGAAGTGGCAGGTCACTCTGCTTGCCACTCACTGTGGTCGCCGCTTCACCGCATATTTGCGTCTTATATTTGGCAATTCTATGCAGTGAAAATACATATTTTTTTCAACAGCTAATGTTCGGAAATTATGTGTCCTTACGAAAGCACAATTATTTTTGACCGGATCCCAATGTGGAGCATGACGTCTTTGTAAATGCTAGGCGTGTGTCACTTACTAGCGTCGCGTCAGCTGAGTATGTTTTGCGCAGGTGGTGCTTCCCCCGCAGTGAAATTTGCGAAGAGTGTCCGCGCTATCAGCATGTTCAGATATGGTCATGCTGCAGCTTTACTGTAATTTTTAGCCGTCTTTGGGCTTCCGTATTCTAGTGGAGCACGTATGCGCGACAGCATAAAAGTGTGCTTTCCAACATCATAATTCGGATGTGGATCCCTACACTAGGCAATGCATTGTGTCGCACATTCCCCTGATCTTCATACAAAGAATCATAGATGAATACACCAAATCATAACTATTGATCGGGAGACGACCATCAAATCTACCGCGATCCCAGGCCTGCGAAAGTGGATGTCCTGCAAAGCTGTTGTTAGCGACTATAAAAAATAATGCAAAACGGTATGAAACATCTCTCGTTGGCTCGGCGGGCATGTCGGTTGGATTCGGCTAGTGTTTTGGATTCGGCTAGTTATTTTGCAGAATTGGAATGAACTGGAGCACTAGGTTCCATGGAGTTTCTTACAATATACACTAGAGAGGAAATGGCACTAGCGTCTATGCTGCTCAGATCAAGGCCATCTGTGTCGTCATGGCCGGCCATTAAACATCGCGCTCGCCTCACTTTCGTCATTGGCTTAGATTTAAATGTTTGAGTCACCGCAAATTTAAACAAAGTGACACAGAAACACGAAAAATAGGGTTCAAATATTTAGGTAGAAAATGAAAACCGGCTATTTTAAAACTAAAGTAAACGGAAGAAAAGCGCATTTTTGCCAGAACGGTTGTGCCTGCTATTCCGCAGGGCAAGGGTCTAGTAACAAACAAGGTTAATATATGGGGGAAACATATTAGACTCTGATTTTATTATTTTACCATTATTGCAAGTAATAGGCTGCTTGAAAAGTTTCGAAAGTTTTTTGAGCGTGCGTAATAAAACGTTGCCTTCGTGGTGAACCGTTTCACTTACCGCCAACTAGTTTAACAGGAAAAAATAAAACGTGGCGTTAAACACTCGTGCACGATGACAAGATAGGACGCATACAAGCGCCCGTATCTGTCGTATCTGCGTGGTCGTAGCTTGTCTTCATCGATGTACGTTTTGTTTATTCTTTTCGTCAGCCACAAATTTCGCGGCGGCATAATACACGCTCAGTCATGCTTTCTTCGACTGCAGCATGAGCAACTTCAGCGCCAATCGAGCACTGTCTGCTGTTTCACCGAACACGGCTACAACGGAACAGGGAAGAGTTCTGCTTCCTTGTAGCTCTGAAACGTGGTAATGCATAGTGAAGAAAGCAAATCCCAAAAACCGCTTAGGAATCCAATTGTCATGCGAAGCCCAAGCTAAAAATGGGGATCTTCTAATGAACCCCCCCGGTGACATGGCTGACAAGGCACAGTTTCCTCTCTGGTACACTTACTAAGAAACTCTATGCTAGGTTCTACCTAAAAGAACTTTTAGCAGTCAATGCTAGCCGCTTCGAAGCATAAATAATGATCTCAAACTGCACTCGGACGAGATAGTTTTTGATAAGTAGTGTTCATATATAGGCTGCTTTAGACAGATTTAGGAGTTAAGGCGCAAACGCCAAAATATTTACTTATGTGCGCTATATAAACAGGACAATACCCCTTTCTACGTATTATCTATGTTAATTTAGAAAAGTCAAGAAACAGCAGTGGAAGAAGCAAATCTAGCTAATACCTAAAATTCGTTCTCTGATCATGAGTCGGGATTTGTTCTGGAATCTACGCGTGACGTAGATCAACATTCTACCGGTCCACTACTACCCTATGCATTTTTGCTTTAGGAACGATAAATGTCCCAGTACTTTTGTCACCCTCTCGAAGGTGCTCACTGTGCAACCAGCTAAAATACAATTTTATAACTTACTCGTTTCTCACTTTTGTGTCTGCGTTTGTGCTGCCTAAACTTTAAACTTAAAAAAAACGCGTTATTTTTTCTCACGGCGACATTTTTAAACCGTTTGAAAAGGTGAATACATATTCTGAGATTCAAGACAATACGTAATAAAAATCAGTTACATTATTAAAAAGTAAATTTATCAGAGTACAGAGTTAATTTATGTCATTCTTAATTTGCTAAGAAGTTTGGTTGAAAGTTTTCTGATGTGTAATATAGTGCACACTGGGACTTAGTTGATGTGTGTTGAGTGTGTGTGTTGTGTCTGTTGCGTTTCTTTGTTTTATGTATATGTGTGTGTTGTATGTGTATGTTTTGTGTTGTGTGTGTTGTGTGTTTTTGTTGTGTGTTGTGTTGTGGGAGTGTGGTGTTTTGTTGTGTGTGTGTGTGTGTGTGTGTGTGTGTGTGTGTGTGTGTGTGTGTGTGTGTGTGTGTGTGTGTGTGTGTGTGTGTGTGTGTTTGCTTCGCTGTTTCCGATAAAGTAAAGAAGCCTATCAGCTGCAGAATCTCCGTCCGCTCTTGAAATAATTGGAAACGCTTTCCTCACTCTGCCGTGCTCACCAAACGTTTGCGTTGACAACCAAATTATCCCCTCTATTGGGAACTGTCGAATTACTCAGTTCGTTCCTAAGAAGTCCAACCAGACAGGCCAGAAGAACTTCAATATTTAAGGGGAAGGGAAGCCTCGCATAAGAGATATATTCCCGGGCCATTTCCCCTGCGGCAAAACCTGGGGAGAGGCGAAGTATGCAGTGCATGAGGGTATTCTTAGGATTTTGGCATTTTTGCCCACGGAGAACAAACCGTTTAGTGGTAAAGGTATACAGATTTGTTAAAAAGTCTCTTCTCTTTTAAGCATGAAGCTGTCTAGCGCGAGGCGTAAAAGTGTATACGGGCGTTTTTTTAGTACGCGTTACAAAGCGCTCCAGCGTTAGGCGTAAACGAGTGTGCCGAAGTTTTTTACACCGCGTTACGTTCCAGCGCGAGGCTGAACCGAGTTTCGCGGTGGTAGAGTACCGTGAGTACATCAGACTAACGACAAATACTACGACGACAGGAGACGCCAACAGCCCCCGCGCCAAGGAGCTTCGCCCCTAAAAACATTCAGTCGGTACTGCTTGTTTTCATTAGGCGAAATTCTCTAAAGAATTTCGAGGGAAGAAGCATCACAAGCATATCGAGAGATTTTTATTGTTTATTTGCAATGAATACATCACAATTTTAACAGAGAGAAAGAGGAAGTCAAAATAATGGGTTGGACATCAAATGTACGAGTGAAAAGAAGACGAAATGGAAAGGAATTGAGCGTGGCCATATTATTAAAACTAACTATTCCTTTCACTGTTCTCGACGATGTGGAAAACGTGGAAGCAATCTTTTGCAAATTAAAAATGGCTGTCAGAGTGTTGCTGTCGGGTGCCTTATCGTAGTCCCTCGAGCGACCCTCAAGTTCTACGCTCCTTGTATCACTATATAGCTACACACCTAAAAGGCGCCTACTGATCTTGGTTAGCGATTAGAATGTCTCTGATATCGATTGGCAAGTCATGACGCCTCATTCTTCGAACTCCGATATCGTCTGCGATATAATGCTAGATTTTACCCTGCACCAACTAATCAAGCAACCAACGCGCCCACAAGGAACAACGTCTAATGTTCTCGACCTAATATTTATAAGCGATCACTACTGACCCGAAAAATAAAATATATATATATTAGGGCATAGCAGACCACCAGCTGACGTATTTCTCTATACCGCAAGAAAGCCGACTGGTTTCCTTGCCACCACCGACAACGTTTCACGATTTTATGAATGCTGACGATGCAACCATACTTGATCATTTGATTGACGAATACGACGGCTTCAAAAACTTGTGACGGAAAATTCAGCAGACGTAGACAGACTATGGCACAAGTTTAAAGATATAATCTTCTTTTGTATTAATAATTATGTGCCAACCAACCGCAAAACATCTAATAAAAAAACCCATAGATTACGTGAGATATTATCGACGCCAAAAAAGGTAAAACGGCTTAGAAAAGCACGAAAAGCAAACTCTCAACAATCAAGCCTAAACCAACTCGACACGGTCATTACCACTCTTAAATCTAAAATAAAGGTTGCAAAGTGTAATTACTTCATTATTACGCTGCCTAGTTTTATGAAGAGCGCTCCCACAAAATTTTAGAATTACTTAAACCCCAAGAAATGTAATGATCAACCCACATCACCTGAAGACACCGTAAAAACCGCAAACTTACACAACACCTACTTCAAGTCGGTCTTTACAGTCGATGATGGTAACTTTCCACCCATAGGCCCGTTTAATCACGTACTATAGGACCTCTTACGCTAACCGGAGCCGGAGCATTGAATCTTTTATTAACCATAGATACAAAGAACTCCACCGGACCTGATAACGTACCAGATATTGTTCTTAGAAGATACTCTGAATGGGTATCAAAATATTTATGCGTCCTTTTTAATAAGTCATTAACTGTGGGTAGGCTGCCGAAAGAACGGAAGCTGGCCAAAATCATTCGGGTACATATATCGGGAAAGAAAACGGATGTGTCTAATTTCATGCCTATTTATTTAACTTGTACGGTGTGTAAGATTCTTTATTATGTAATCCTTAAACATATAATAACACATCTTGGCCGTGAGCACTTCTTGTCCCCTTGCCAACATGGTTTTCGGAAGGGGCTCTCGGTGACCGCTCAACTATTAGAGCTCACCCATTATTTATCACTAAGCATTGACGGTCAGAAGAGAATAGATTTATTTTTTGGACTTATCCAAAGCGTTTGCTCGTGTTCCACATAAAAACTAATTAACAAACTTGAATTCATGTTAGGCGATGGGGTCATTGTTAGCTGGGTCATTCACTACTTAACCGATCAGCAGCAGTGTGTTCTCCGAAATATTCCCGGTCATGTCTGGCGTTCCACAAGGTGGTGTCCTGGCTCCGATTCTCTTCCTCATTTACATAAACGACCTACCCGCCCAATCCAGAACCAAAATCAGGCTCCTCGCGGATGACTTCATTATTTACCGAGAGAATATTTTACCTGATGATCACATATTTCTAAATGAAACTTTAAAATCCATTTCCAGGTGGTGTGAATATTGGCAGATGAAAATAAACGTACTCAAATCCGCTTTTTTGATCGTAACGAGGAAAAAGTATATTTCTGAATTTTTGTACACGATAAACGACACGCTCCTTACCAGGGTGACAGTGTATAAATAATAAGAGATCACCATAACGCATGATCTTAGGTGGCGATCCCATATAAACAACATTACATCATCCGCTCTGAAACGGCTATTTTTTCTTATGCGCCCCCTGCATCTCGCGCCACCTGAGACAAAGCTGCTTGCGTACAACACATTCGTCAGAACAATCTTACAGTACGCAAACATCGTCGGGTATCCTTCCGAAAAAGTGCATATTACAAAGTCGAAGCAATACAACTGAAAGTGGTTAGGTTGATATTTAACAAATAGAAAATAACGAAGTCACCTTCCGAGTTATTAAAAAAAGCTGAGTTGTTGACCATGCAAAATAGGGCTAAATTATCGCGTTTAGAGTTTCTCTTCCAATTGCTTCATAATCAGATTAACATTAGTACAACAAACCTCATCTCAGTCGCACAGACACGACCGAGGCGTAATAAGCACTCTTTTACACTCACTGAATTTCCTTGCAGTACTCACTGTCTCAGGATCTGCTTTTTTCCTCTAGCGATACGAGAATGGAACAAACTGAGCTCATTCCTCACAAGTGCCACTTCAATGACAACATTTTTAAAACCCGTGGAAAAGCAAATGTTGCAAATTTATTTTTTTAACTCTAACCATCTGGCGCTACCTGTATTATAAACTGCCGTCATTGTATGTGTTACTCTGAGTCTTTTACAGTTCGATTGCTTTTGTGCCTGTATGTTTTCCTGAAACAATCAACCAAATGTAAACCTTTCAGACATGAAACTGTGTGAGTTTGCTTTTAGTGATGTCAGAGTGTAATAATGCGAGAAATATGCACACCATGATCACTGAAACCGTTCTGTTATTATAACTTCTATTGTGGGCTGTATTGCTATGCATTTAGTACTGACTATCACATCTGTGACACATTTTTTACACTTCAATGTACTTTTGTTTTGCTCACCTGGTATGATCTCTCACAAGATTGGCAGTATCCATAAATAAATAAATAAATCAATCAAACCGAAGGCAGAAATAGCGAATTTCAATGACACCTTAGTCTTTCTTGCGCTGGTAAAATTACAATAAGCGTGTCACAGCATTTTTAAACAAACAAAAACGATTTACTTCCGCTGCTTTCGAAGGAAAACCTACGAACTAGAAAACCCCATTTTTGTTTGTTATTATGAGCACAATCTCACAACTATAGTTATACGAAACACCGACAGATTGCACCACCGGTCTCTACTCTGCTTTAAGAGACTATTTTGGTTTCACTATCAGCCTATTGTGTTTAGAGAGAGCTGAAATATGAATTTGCAATTTGTTACAAGCGGAGTAACAATGAGATAAAGGAGTGCCGCGTGGTAGTTTTTTTTTTATTTCGGTGATGCCATTGCTGCGCTTCATACTGTTTATTATGCAGCCGTTTTTGCTGGTTACGCTTCAGTTGTGCACGTGTGAGGTATGCAAATGATGCCATCTGAGCCGCGATTTCTTGAAATGGCCATTACACAAGATGGGCATGAACGTTTCTCGAGAGCAATGGCCAGCAATTGCAAAAAGTGCAGTTTCTGTACCTTGTATTTGCGTAAAACGAAACAACGCGTTGTACAGCCAGGCAGAAAGAAGAGAAAGCTTTTTTTTTTTACTCTTTAATTATCACAGAACTATAAATGTCAAACTCAGAAAAAACAACTGTAATTAAAAAGTGCGCCAATCCTAAGTGTGTCCTGATTAATATAGGGAAAATCGGGCACATTTGGACAAACCAAAAAAAAACGGAACACAAACAGGCATGCATTTGCTGATATGAGCCAGACACATGTGTATTTAAACAACGGAAGCAACAGCCCGACTAAAAAAAATAATGCTACTCTCTGTAGTGCGAACAAAAGTGCACCAGTCACGTGTCAATCTCTACAAAAAACATTCGCGCCCTTCCAATTTGACACGCCATACTTCACGAGACGGGTATTTTTAAATATGATCCTTCTCCTAAAAATAAATGGTTGTTGGAGATTCCGCTCCATTTGTTTATTGAGTAAGACCTCGTTACTGGCACTCTTCAAGATCAGAGTGGACCAAATCGTCAAGTTTTTTTGTTTCCTTAATTAGATTTTGCCACTAACACGTGAATTTGTGTATAGGCTGAAATAATGGTTTGAAAGTTATTTCGGTTTTAGTACGAGGCATAGCGCCGGTGTTGGCGTACTTGCCACCAGCCGCCCGCCTACAGCTTTACGGTCAATGTTCACCTTATCCACCCTCCCTGCTCTCTGAGGATCATTACGTGTGACGCAGTCTATCTGAGTTAAAAAAATACGCACGCTGTGAGAGCTCGTCTTGACCTACCTGCCGCTAGTCAATAACATGTATTCGTTAAGTGGTTCGTCGCCATATTAAGTAGCCCACCAGCGAGCAGCTCCGGAGCAGAGGAAGATCAATAATATTTTCCCAAAATTGGTGGACTATCCCTGCGACAACAGTTTATCACAATTGAAAATTCCCCAAATAATTTAACTGCTGTCACAATGATCCCAAAAATTGTTTGAAGGGCTGCAGTCGGAGCCTTGGTCAAGGTCTGGCCATTAATCCCTCTGTCTGTCTACCAAGCAGGGAGCTCCGGAGCATGACTGGCAATCACAGTAACGTTAGTGGGAAGAGTACGGCAATTTTCCGGGTTTTTTCAGTCACAGATGTTCCTAATTCTCAGACCCGATGATACGTCCCCGAAATGGAAACGCACAGACCGAACTTCTTTGCTTCGCCTCTACAACAATTTCCAATTTCTGACATTCTCCCAATTCTTGATCATGTATCTCAAGATAACCGCAATACAGCGAAATAAAAAAAATCTGCATTGTTAATGGCCACGGTCATTGATAGTGTTATAGGGTATGAGTACTGTATGTCGAGGCGCTGCAGAAATCCCCCAAGCATCCTGTGTTGAAAGAAGTGGCAGGTCACTCTGCTTGCCACTCACTGTGGTCGCTGCTTCACCGCATATTTGCGTCTTATATTTGGCATTTCTATGCAGTGAAAATACATATTTTTTTCAACAGCTACTGTTCGGAAATTATGTGTCCTAACGAAAGCACAATTATTTTTGACCGGATCCCAATGTGGAGCATGACGTCTTTGTAAATGCTAGGCGTGTGTCACTTACTAGCGTCGCGTCAGCTGAGTATGTTTTGCGCAGGTGGTGCTTCCCCCGCAGTTAAATTTGCGAAGAGTGTCCGCGCTATCAGCATGTTCAGATATGGTGATGCTGCAGCTGTACTGTAATTTTTAGCCGTCTTTGGGCTTCCGTATTCTAGTGGAGGACGAATGCGCGACAGCATAACAGTGTGCTTTCCAACACCATAATTCGGATGTGGATCCCTACACTAGGCAATGCATTGTGTCGCACATTCCCCTGATCTTCATACAAAGAATCATAGATGAATACACCAAATCATAACTATTGATCGGGAGATGACCATCAAATCTGCCGCGATCCCAGGCCTGCGAAAGTAGATGTCCTGCAAAGCTGTTGTTAGCGACTATAAAAAATAATCCAAAACGGTATGAAACATCGCTCGTTGGCTCGGCGGGCATGTCGGTTGGATTCAGCTAGTGTTTTGGATTCGGCTAGTTATTTTGCAGAATTGGAATGAACTGGAGCACTAGGTTCCATGGAGTTTCTTACAATATACACTAGAGAGGAAATGGCACTAGCATCTATGCGGCTCAGATCAAGGCCATCTGTGTCGTCATGGCCGGCCATTAAACATCGCGCTCGCCTCACTTTCGTCATTGGCTTAGATTGAAATGTTTGAGTCACCGCAAATTTAAACAAAGTGACACAGAAACACGAAAAATAGGGTGCAAATATTTAGGTAGAAAATGAAAACCGGCTATTTTAAAACTAAAGTAAACGGAAGAAAAGCGCATTTTTGCCAGAACGGTTGCGCCTGCTATTCCGCAGGGCAAGGGTCTAGTAACAAACAAGGTTAATATATGGGGGAAACATATCAGACTCTGATTTTATTATTTTACCATTATTGCAAGTAATAGGCTGCTTGAAAAGTTTCGAAAGTTTTTTGAGCGTGCGTAATAAAACGTTGCCTTCGTGGTGAACCGTTTCACTTACCGCCAACTAGTTTAACAGGAAAAAATAAAACGTGGTGTTAAACACTCGTGCACGATGACAAGATAGGACGCATACAAGCGCCCGTATCTGTCGTATCAGCGTGGTCGTAGCTTGTCTTCATCGATGTACGTTTTGTTTATTCTTTTCGTCAGCCACAAATTTCGCGGCGGCATAATACACGCTCAGTCATGCGTTCTTCGACTGCGGCATGAGCAACTTCAGCGCCGATCGAGCACTGTCTGCTGTTTCACCGAACACGGCTACAACGGAACAGGGAAGAGTTCTGCTTCCTTGTAGCTCTGAAACGGGGTAATGCATAGTGAAGAAAGCAAATCCCAAAAAACCGCTTAGGAATCCAATTGTCATGCGAAGCCCAAGCTAAAAAGGGGGATCTTCTAATGAACCCCCCCCCGTGACATGGCTTACAAGGCACAGTTTCCTCTCTGGTACACTTACTAAGAAACTCTATGCCAGGTTCTACCTAAAAGAACTTTTAACAGTCAATGCTAGCCGCTTCGTAGCATGAATAATGATCTCAAACTGCACTCGGACGAGATAGTGTTTGATAAGTAGTGTTCATATATAGGCTGCTTTAGACAGATTTAGGAGTTAAGGCGCAAACGCCAAAATATTTACTTATGTGCGCTATATAAACAGGACAATACCCCTTTCTACGTATTATCTATGTTAATTTAGAAAAGTCAAGAAACAGCAGTGGAAGAAGCAAATCTAGCTAATACCTAAAATTCGTTCTCTGATCATGAGTCGGGATTTGTTCAGGAATCTACGCGTGACGTAGATCAACATTCTACCAGTCCACTACTACCCTATGCATTTTTGCTTTAGGAACGATAAATGTCCCAGTACTTTTGTCATCCTCTCGACGGTGCTCACTGTGCAACCAGCTGAAATACAATTTTATAACTTACTCGTTTCTCACTTTCGTGTCGGCGTTTTTGCTGCCTAAACTTTAAACTTCAAAAAAACGCGTTCTTTTTTCTCACGGCGACATTTTTAAACCGTTTGAAAAGGTGAATACATATTCTGAGATTCAAGACAATACGTAATAAAAACCAGTTACATTATTAAAAAGTAAATTTATCAGAGTACAGAGTTAATTTATGTCATTCTTTATTTGCTAAGAAGTTTGGTTGAAAGTTTTCTGATGTGTAATATAGTGCACACTGGGACTTAGTTATGTGTGTTGAGTGTGTGTGTTGTGTCTGTTGCGTTTCTTTGTTTTGTGTATATGTGTGTGTTGTATGTGTATGTTTTGTGTTGTGTGTGTTGTGTGTTTTTGTTGTGTGTTGTGTTGTGGGAGTGTGGTGTTTTGTTGTGTGTGTGTGTGTGTGTGTGTGTGTGTGTGTGTGTGTGTGTGTGTTTGCTTCGCTGTTTCCGATAAAGTAAAGTAGCCTATCGGCTGCAAAATCTCCGTCCGCTTCTTGAAATAATTGGAAACGCTTTCCTCACTCTGCCGTACTCACCAAACATTTGCGTTGACAACCAAATTATCGCCTCTATTGGGAACTGTCGAATTACTCAGTTCGTTCCTAAGAAGTCCAACCAGACAGGCCAGAAGAACTTCAATATTTAAGGGGAAAGGAAGCCTCGCATAAGAGATATATTCCCGGGCCATTTCCCCTGCGGAAAAACCTGGGGAGAGGCGAAGTATGCAATGCATGAGGGTATTCTTAGGATTTTGGCATTTTTGCCCACGGAGAACAAACCGTTTAGTGGTAAAGGTATACAGATTTGTTGAAAAAGTCTGTTCTCTTTTAAGCATGAAGCTGTCTAGCGCGAGGCGTAAAAGTGTATACGGGCGTTTTTTTAGTACGCGTTACAAAGCGCTCCAGCGTGAGGCGTAAACGAGTGTGCCAAAGTTTTTTACAGCGCGTTACGTTCCAGCGCGAGGCTGAACCGAGTTTCCCGGTGGTTGAGTACCGTGAGTACATCAGACTAACGACAAATACTACGACGACAGGAGACGCCAACAGCCCCCGCGCCAAGGAGCTTCGCCCCTAAAAACATTCAGTCGGTACTGCTTGTTTTCATTAGGCAAAATTCTCTAAAGAATTTCGAGGGAAGAAGCATCACAGGCATATCGAGATATTTTTATTGTTTATTTGCAATGAATAGATCACAATTTTAACAGAGAGAAAGAGGAAGTCAAAATAATGGGTTGGACATCAAATGTACGAGTGAAAAGAAGAAGAAATGGAAAGGAATTGAGCGTGGCCATATTATTATTACTAACTATTCCTTTCACTGTTCTCCACGATGTGGAAAACGTGGAAGCAATCTTTTGCAAATTAAAAATGGCTGTAACAATGTTGCTGTCGGGTGCCTTATCGTAGTCCCTCGAGCGACCGTGAAGTTCTACGCTCCTTGTATCACTATATAGCTACACACCTAAAAGGCGCCCTACTGATCTTGGTTAGCGATTAGAATGTCTCTGATATCGATTGGCAAGTCATGACGCCTCATTCTTCGAACTCCGATATCGTCTGTGATATAATGCTAGATTTTACCCTGCACCAACTAATCAAGCAACCAACGCGCCCACAAGGAACAACGTCTAATGTTCTCGACCTAATATTTATAAGCGATCACTACTGACCCGAAAAATTAAAATATATATATATAAGGGCATAGCAGACCACCAGCTGACGTATTTCTCTATACCGCAAGAAGGCCGACTGGTTTCCTTGCCACCACCGACAACGTGTCACGATTTTATGAATGCTGACGATGCAACCATACTTGATCATTTGATTGACGAATACGACGGCTTCAAACAACTTGCGACGGAAAATTCAGCAGACGTAGACAGACTATGGCACAAGTTTAAAGATATAATCTTCTTTTGTATTAATAATTATGTGCCAACCAGCCGCAAAACACCTAATAAAGAAAACCGATAGATTACGTGAGATATTATCGACGCCAAAAAAGGTAAAACGGCTTAGAAAAGCACGAAAAGCAAACTCTCAACAATCAAGCGTAAACCAACTCGCCACGGTCATTACCACTCCTAAATCTAAAATAAAGGTTGCAAAGTGTAATTACTTCATTATTACGCTGCCTAGTTTTATGAAGAGCGCTCCCACAAAATTTTGGAATTACTTAAACCCCAAGAAACGTAATGATCAACCCACATCACCTGAAGACACCGTAAAAACCGCAAACTTACTCAACACCTACTTCAAGTCGGTCTTTACAGTCGATGATGGTAACTTTCCACCCATAGGCCCGTTTAATCACGTTCTAGAGGACCTCTTACGCTAACCGGAGCTGGAGCATTGAATCTTTTATTACCCAGAGATACAAAGAACTCCACCGGACCTGATAACGTACCAGATATTGTTCTTAGAAGATACTCTGAATGGGTATCAAAATATTTATGCGTCCTTTTTAATAAGTCATTAACTGTGGGTAGGCTGCCGAAAGAACAGAAGCTGGCCAAAATCATTCGGGTACATATATCGGGAAAGAAAACGGATGTGTCTAATTTCATGCCTATTTCTTTAACTTGTACGGTGTGTAAGATTCTTTATTATGTAATCCTTAAACATATAATAACACATCTTGACCGTGAGCACTGCTTGTCCCCTTGCCAACATGGTTTTCGGAAGGGGCTCTCGGTGACCGCTCAACTATTAGAGCTCACCCATTATTTATCACTAAGCATTGACGGTCAGAAGAAAATAGATTTATTTTTTGGACTTATGCAAAGCGTTTGCTCGTGTACCACATAAAAACTAATTAACAAACTTGAATCCATGTTAGGCGATGGGGTCATTGTTAGCTAGGTCATTCACTACTTAACCGATCAGCAGCAGTGTGTTCTCCGAAATTGTCCCGGTCATGTCTGGCGTTCCACAAGGTGGTGTCCTGGCTCCGATTCTCTTCCTCATTTACATAAACGACCTACCCTCCCAATCCAGAACCAAAATCAGGCTCTTCGCAGATGACTGCATTATTTACCGAGAGATTATTTTACCTGATGATCACATATTTCTAAATGAAACTTTAAAATCCATTTCCAGGTGGTGTGATTATTGGCAGATGAAAATAAACGTACTCAAATCCGATTTTTTGATCGTAACGAGGAAAAAGTATATTTCTGAATTTTTGTACACGATAAACGACATGCTCCTTACCAGGGTGACAGTGTATAAATAATAAGGGATCACCATAACGCATGATCTTAGGTGGCGATCCCATATAAACAACATTACATCATCCGCTCTGAAACAGCTATTTTTTCTTATGCGCCCCCTGCATCTCGCGCCACCTGAGACAAAGCTGCTTGCGTACAACACATTCGTCAGAAGAATCTTACAGTACGCAAACATCGTCGGGTTTCCTTCAGAAAAAGTGCATATTAACAAAGTCGAAGCAATACAACTGAAAGTGGTTAGGTTGATATTTAACAAATAGAAAATAATGAAGTCACCTTCCGAGTTATTAAAAAAAGCTGAGTTGTTGACCATGCAAAATAGGGCTAAATTATCGCGTTTACAGTTTCTCTTCCAATTGCTTCATAATCAGATGAACATTAGTACAACAATCCTCATCTCAGTCGCACAGACACGACCGAGGCGTAATAAGCACTCTTTTACACTCACTGAATTTCCTTGCAGTACTCACTGTCTCAGGATCTGCTTTTTTCCTGTAGCGATACGAGAATGGAACAAACTAAGCTCATTCCTCACGACAGCCACTTCAATGACAACATTTTTAAAATTTGTGGAAAAGCAAATGGTGCAAATTTATTTTTTTAAACTCTAACCATCTGGCGCTACCTGCATTAAAAACTGCCGTCATCGTCTGTTTGTATGTGTTACTCTGAGTCTTTTACAGTTCGATTGCTTTTATGCCTGTATGTTTTGCTGGAACGATCAACCAAATGTAAATCTTTAAGACATGAAACTGTGTGAGTTTGCTTTTAGTGATGTCAGAGTGTATTAATTCGAGACATATTCACACCATGATCACTGAAACCGTTCTGGTTATATACATTATATTGTGCGGTGTATTGCTATGCATTTAGTACTGACCATCACATCTGTGACACATTTTTTACACTTCAATGTACTTTCTTTTGCCCACCTGCTATGATCTCTCACGAGATTGGCAGTATCTATAAATAAATAAATAAATAAATAAATAAATCAAACCCAAGGCAGAAATAGCGAAGGTCAATGATACATTGGTCTTTCTTTTGCTCGTAAGATTACAATAAGCGTGTCACAGCATTTTTAAACAAACAAAAACAATTTACTTCCGATGCTTTTGAAGGAAAACCTACGAACTGGAAAACCCCATTTTTGTTTGTTATTTTGAGCACAATCTCACAATATAGTTATATGAAACACCGACATATTGCACCACCGGTCTCTACTCTGCTTTAGGAGACTGTTTTGGTTTCACTATCATCCGAGTTTGTTTAAAGAGAGCTGAAATATGAATTTGCAATTTGTTACCAGCGGAGTAATAATACAATAAAGAAGTGCCGCGTGGTAGTTTTTTTTTATTTCAGGGATGCCGTTGCTGCGCTTAATACTGTTTATTATGCAGCCGTTTTTGCTGGTTACGCTTCAGTTGTGCATGTGTAAGGTATGCAATTGATGCCATCTGAGCCGCGATGTCTTGAAATGACCATTACACGGGATGGGCACGAACGTTTCTCGAGAGCGAGGGCCAGCAATTGCAAAAAGCGCAGTTTCTGTACCTTGTATTTGCGTAGAACGGAACAACGCGTTGTAGAGCTGGGCAGCAAGAAATGAAAGCTTTTTTAGCTCTTTAATTATCACAGAAATATAAATGTCGAACTCGAAAAAAAAAACAACTGTAATTTAAAAAGTGGGCCAGTCCTAAGTGTGTCCTGTTAAATATAGCGGAAATCGGGCACATTTGGACAAACTAAAAAAAAACGGAACACGAACAGGCATGCACTTGCTGATATCAGCCAGACACGTGTGTATTGAAACAAAGAAAGAAACAGCCCGATTAAAAAAAATTAATGCTACTCTCTGTAGTGCGAACAAAAGTGCACCAGTCACGTGTCAATCTCTACAAAAAACATTGGCGCCCTTCCAATTTGACACGCCATACTTCACGAGCCCGGGTATTTTTAAATATGATCCTTCTCGTAAAAATAAATTGTTGTTGGAGTTTCCGCTCCGTCTGTTTATGGAGTAAGACCTCGTTACTGGCACTCTTCAAGATCAGAGTAGACCAAATCGTCAAGTTTTTTTGTTTTCATAATTAGATTTTGCAACTAACACGTGCCTTTGTGTATACGCTGAAATATTGGTTTGAAAGTTATTTCGGTTTTGTACGAGCATCACACCGGGGTTGGCGTACTTGCCACCAGCCGCCCGCCGACAGCTTTACGAGCTATGTTCCTCTTATCCACCCTCCCTGCTCTCTGAGGATCATTACGTGTGACGCTATCTATCTGAGTTAGAAAAATACGCACGCTGTGAGAGCTCATCTTGACCTACCTGCCGCTAGTCAATACCAAATATTTGTAGAGTGGCTCGGCGCCATACCAAGTAGCCCACCACGGAGTACCTCCGGAGCAGAGGAAGGTCAAATATATTTTCCCAAAATTGGTGGACTATCCCTGCGACAACAGTTTATCACAATTTTAAATTCACCAAATAATTTGACTGCTGTCACAATGATCCCAAAAATTGTTTGAAGGGCTGCAGTCGGAGCCTTGGTCAAGGTCTGGCCATATACACTACCAGGGTCAGGTCTGGCCTATAACACTACCAAGGTCACCGATAGTGTTATAGGCAATGAGTACCGTATGTAGAGGCACCACAGAAATCCCTCAAGCATCCTGTGTTGAAAGCAGTGGCAGGTCACTCTGCTTGCCAATCACTGTGGTCGCTGCTTCGCCGCATATTTGCGTCTTATATTTGGCATTTCTATGCAGTGAAAATACACTTTTTTTTCCAACAGCTACTGTTCGGAAATTACGTGTCTTAAGGAAACCACAATTATTTTTGACCAGATCCTAATATGGAATATGAGGTCATTGTAAATTCTAGGCGTGTGTCACTGACTGGCGTCGCGTCACCTGAGTATTTTTTTTTTGCGTGGATGGTGCTTCCCCCGCAGTGAAATTATCGAAGAGTGTCCGCACTATCTGCAGGTTCACATATGGTCATGCTGCAGCTGTACTGTAATTTTTTGCCGTCTTTGGGCTTCCGTAATCTAGTGGAGCAAGTATGCGCGACAGCATAACAGTGTGCTTCCAAACATCATATTTCTGATATTGATCCCTACACTAGGCAATGCAATGTGTCGCACATTTCCCTGATATTCATACAAAGAATCATAGATGATTACACAAAAATCATAACTATTGATTGGGACACGACCATCAAATCTGCCGCGATCCAGGCATGCGGAAGTGGATGTCCTGCAGAGCTATTGTTAGCGACTACAAAAAATAATGCAAAACTGTATGAAACGTCTCTCGTTGTCTCGGCCGGCCTGTCGGTTGGATTCGGCTAGTGTTACTTAATAAAAGAGCGGGTACAAAACGTAAACTTTTGTACTCGCTGTTCATGATGAATGCGTGTGCTGTCTTAGCTAGCACCGCTCTTATCTCAAAGTTTTCAAGAAACGATCTGGACACAGTAGAAGTTGACGTTGTGAGTTTTATTCATACAGGACTGAAGTTTTATCCAGGCAGTAGAAGTACGGTTTCGCTCAAAAATAGTGTGTACAGATATCTCATCGGAGGTTTTCATTCTACCAAATGGTCTCCGGAGAAAGACTTTATATTTTTTACATCACGCCATTGTTCCCTCTAAGAAACGTTTTTGCCCTAATCACAGAAAACTCACCAGGAAATTCAGGTTAAAATGAAAGCGCATAAAGCCACTGTTTAAGAGCTGTTGGCTAAAAATTACAGGAAGACAAATGAAAGTCGTTCAATAGAACTACAGTCGTCTGCTTAAAAAAATTCCCCCGCACATCCCCGAAGGGAAACGTGCAGAAATGCGAATGCATTGGGTGAACCGATGAGTGTGTTGCGAGTATTGGCGTGAATAATGACGAGAGTGTGAACGTAATCATTTATTCATCAACACCTGTTTGTGTTATCGCTGCACCTCACGGCCACAATCACTGCCTTGTGATCGCTAAAGTTCATGGTCAAAGGGTCTTTGAGATGCATACGCGCGTCACAGTTTCGCGTAAAGACCAGATCAATGCAACTCCCGTGAATGGTAGTGAGGCACGCGTCGAAGGCGGCAGAGAGACAATGCATAGAGTGCCTGGTCTGCATGTACTCGACCAGCCACTCGCCACTCTTCTTGTGCACGTCAACGTTGAAGTCGCCAACCAAGACTATGGGGTAAGAGGGTTTGGAGCGCAAGCGCACACTTTCCATAGCCGCGCCCAGCTGCGCGGCAACGGCGTCTCCAGCGAGGTTGGGCGCGAGGTACACGGTCACCACAAAGACTCCGTCTCCGCTGTAGGCAAGGGTGTACAAGTCCTTGTACGGAGACGTGTCTCGAACGGGAGACGTGGCAACGGCGTGCGATATCAAGTTCCCATACACGTTAGACACGAGACTAACACCGCAGTAGTTGCCGTCCTTCGAGCAAACTAGTACAGCTCGCTTCAAGCGCATGCGTTCGGCATTGAGCGCGGAGAGAAAACACCTGCGGGCGCATGCTGACGAAACATGACAACCCCGACTAAGAAATGCATTCGCATTTACGACGACGACGAGGACGAAGGCAGAACTACGAGGCGCACGCTCACGTGCGCTCGCGCTGGAGGAATGCAGGCGCACGCCGCTCGATGGACGCAAGACAACCCCCGACTGATAAATGCAATCGCATTTAAAATGTACACGCCATGCCCGAAATACTACATGCCCAATAAATGTTAAACAAAGCCAGAGTGAAAAGTTATTCGGTAACAGAGATATCTTAACTAGATTACACATCCAAAACACACGTGTAGCAGGAGGCCGTGCTACAACGTGGGTGGTCGGCTGACGCACGACTCCGAGAATAGGGCGTCGGTCACTCTTCGCCGATTTCCTCCACCAGATACCTCACTCAGATGAAACGTGCATAGGCTTTGGAGAAGTCTGGGTGTCCAGTTGAAAAAGACCAGTGTTGGCACGCCTTCCTCACATTTATAAAGTCAGACGCATACAAAACCAAGTATGGACACGAATAGGTAAACTCAAGGCCAACATACACGTACCCTGCTTGTGGTTGGCACAACTGGAGGCAGCGATGAGGACCAGGCTACTACACTAAAAAAGACTGTGAACATGTGTGCAGTTGTTGGCACTACACATGCACGTTTATAAAACATAAAACATTTCATGAAAAGTTGTTTATGTGTAATAAGAATACCTCAACAATTTCTTACAATTTAAATTTGTTATTTTGGGAGCTGAGGGCAGCTGTGCAACCTTGTAAACTTTCTTCACCAGATGCAGGTAACATAAATACACCTTGACACACCACCTAAAAGATGATACACTTGCAACATTTCTCCACTCATCCCACCAATCATAGCTTTAAGGGCACATTATAAGGTGTTGGTGGAAGACAATAGTAGTGGAGTTGCTGAATGCCGTTAAGGACTCATTCTCTCGCTTAGGTTATCGATCCAGTTATCTGACTTGCCACCGGTGCGACCTTCTTTAGATGATGATAAACCGAGAATTGGTAATTTTAGAGTGCATTGATCTTTCGCAGAGGAGATAGGCAGGCTTCAGATGGGGCGATGCCAAAACGATGTACTTGTAACCTTGAAATCGTCAATAAAACAGGCCTTAATAAACACTTTTTTGATATGCATTTTTTACATAAAAAACACTCCTAATATGGCATCGTGATATGCCATCGTTAGCAAATACTTTTTGCTGTGTCAAGTAACATCTTTACTTCTATTCACACCTATACGTACCCGGCAGGTGAGCACAGTAAAATGTTAACGAGCTGTTTACAAGTTTTTTAACATTTCCGGCTGGTTAACCTTCAGGCGTGCCTCAAGCAATAGTATGGAGCTGCGCGTTGCTCATACTGAAAATGAATTTACTTTGAAAAGCATTGCCCCAACCAATCTCCTCCTGAATAAACAAAGTTTAACTATGGCTTATACCTTACAAAAAGTCTCGCTTGGAATCAACAAGCTTGCTGGGTGGTTGTGGGTTCCCACCACCGCTGTCTTTATGGCTTCCTCCGGGAAACAGGTGCCAACTTCTACCTTTAGGACTTTATGCCAAAGGGCATACTAGCACAACTAAAAAAACTAGCTTGTTCGCTTAGCTGATCAAAATGTTTATTAAACTTTGTGGCAACTCAAAATTTGTTAGAGAGAGAGAAACAATTTTTAAGTGTCCTGTTTAAAGAAAACGTCATATTTAGCCAGTAAAGTGTGCTGTTGGTCTAGTGGCGCATTGTGCCTTACGAAAACTGCCCTAACTGGACATAAACAAGAAGGAAGATGAACGATGCGCAACTCATACATATATATATTTGAAGGAAGTCAAATTGGCTAAAATAGGCTTCTGCATTTTTACCGATCCTGCCCTCGTCCTTCAGTAACCCAGGGAGCCCCCATCATTCACTGGGTTATCTTTGCATGGTCCAGAAGACTGGTTGAAGCAAGCCAAACGGGTCAGACTGTTTGTATGATGGGACGACGCGGAGACACCAACGCACGTGTTCTTCTGCCTTGAAGAATCAGCACGGATCTTGTTTGAAAACCGCAAGAGCTCCCTGGAATATTATAACGATTTCAAGAGGCAATTTTTATGACCTTCACTACGGTTATGCGAAAAGAGCGGGCTGAGGTCTTGCTGCAAACCCTGACACAACACCCTACGAAAGCATTGTTGTGTTTGCCGAAGAGAACACGAGGCTTTTTAGGTGTGCTGACTCTTCCATGGCGACAAAAAGCCTTCCTATTGCACGGGGTGAAGGAAGAACTGAATCCCAAAACCACCATTGAATTTGTGACCGAAGCCATCACAATTGAAAAGGCCCTAGATATGAGTGCTAAGCAGGGTGGCCACAGGTTCGTTGGTGCGGCCAATGCGAACAACGTCGGCAGCATGCGGATCCTGACAGACGGCCACCGAAAAACTATCCGCGCCGTAGAAATTGAGGAGCTGGGGAAACCTTTCACGACCCCGCGGCAACCCCATGCCACTTCCTTTACCCGACGTCATTAAGGAAGATGTGCAGCAAGCCCTGGGAGCTTCAAGGGCACCATAAGCACCCCGTGATCCGGAAGCCATGGCCTAAGCGGCTGCTGCCCTTCGACCTCACCCACCTGCACCCTATCGTACCGAGGCTCCAAGCCGTCGTCCCCTGTTGCTGGCCCCACCACCTGCGGTGCAACCCCCCACACCGAGGAAGACCGAGCTGTGGCGAAAGCCAGATATTCGTCCGCGGTGCAGCCACAGCGGAGAGGTCGACCACAGGTACCTTCGCCGCCACTTCAAGATGCTCGGTTTGCGGTGTTTATCCGTCGAAGCAGCAAGCCGCCGGCCCGACCAGCGCCCTACAGAAATCGAGGATTATCTCTCCATCACCAACCGAGGTCCAGCTCCTTTCAGCCATTCACCGTAGCAGTCGCCGATCCCCGGGAGCACTGCCGACTTCTCAAGTAGAAGGTCCCCCAGCCCACGGGGGCGAAACTAAAAGCAGCATTTTCTGGAGGCGCCGTTTCACAACATAAGACTTGGCACGAAGTCATTCCGTAGGCAACGTTGGCCTACAATACACCGATCCAAGAAACTATGCAGATGACACCGTTCGAGGTTGTGTACGGAAGACGGCCGACTACGAGGCTTAAAGCCATGCTTCCTCACGTACAAGACACCGACATAAACGCCGACGTCCAAGGATGCCTTCAGCATGCGGAGGAGGCCCGCCAGCTTCCTGGAGTTCCTACAACGGACCAGTAGCAGGTGGAAGCGAGACGGTACAACCTCCAACGCCGAGACGCCAAGTACCACTTATTGAATTGAGGGTGGATTTGGACTCCAATCCGACGACGCGCACTCAGTGTGAAGCTTCTGCGTCGGTATTTTGTACCCTAAGCGTTTATACGACGTGTTGGCAACATACCGATTAGTGATCCCCGACGATCATGACGATGCACGCGATCCGAGGTCGTCCACGTGGTTCTCCTCAAACCTCACTGGACAAGATGACGGATTTTTGTGTTCGTAGTTCTTTGTTCGGAGTGCCGTGTATTTTAGCATCGAGTGGATGAAGCTAAGTCCCGTGTCATTCGAATTCCTCCATATACCGCTGAGTTCCATATTCTCTTATAGTATTGTGGCGCCATCTAGCACGATGCCTGCCTACCACGACAGGAAAAAATCGCCCTTTTATCTTCATTCCACATGCTGCTTCTGCAGGTATTGTGATGATATGCCGAATTTTTCCATCAACCTTGACTTGCGCACATTAAGCACAATAAGGGCTACGAGATATGTATTACAATGTGATTCACTGCGGGCAAAGGAAGTAAATACTATTGATATGACAAGCTGATGTCTTAGCTAGCGTGCTGGCGTGTTTTTGAGCCCCCTTTTTGCTTTTATGTACTATGAGTAAGTCTCGGATCAAATCTACCTACGGGCTTTCAGTGCATTCAAATATTTTTGCGCTATTTCCTTTTTTTTGTTTTTTAAGGCTCGGCATGTGATGGCAGATGGGCTTTACAACCTTTTTATTACCTTTTATTACCTGGCAATGTAGACTAGTACAGAAATAGCGGAAGCTTATGGTAATGCGGCTTCAGCTGTGTTAGCCCATTCAAAAAATGCACAAATCGATAGCATTGCAGGCATGGGCAGCTTGTCAAACGCGAATGCTAGCCGAGACAAGTTTTGAAGAACAATATTGTAATTATGACCGCTGGGACAAACACTACCTTCAGCACAAAAAAAACAGCCCGAAATTTAGTTTACAACCACGAGCTTCATTGCAGCTTACCGCATTTTACACGTACACCATTGATTTTTGACCTACTGACGCATTCTTTTGTGATATAGTGAAATATCTTTTAGAGCAAGTAAACCTTTTGCAAAGGAAGGAATCCTGTTCGCGAACCAAGGAAATATAATGTGCTGCCAGAATACAGGGGATAAGAATATACGTGTTGTTATTCTCAGGATTGGGATGTGTTTTAATACGCTACGCCCCTTTTCTCACAGGCGGCAGCGCCCTACGTGCGGTAAGATATTGATAAAGAGCAAAACGTCACAATCGGTCCAGGAAAACTTGCACAACATACAAGGTTGACCTCTGCGCAGTTCTGGCTTCGCGACGTTTCTTATAATGTAGGACACCCTTGAATGCCCACAGGGAAGAATTTTCCCAGAGCTGTATTTCTTGTTCCCTGTAAATGCAGGTTTTTTTTTCTGTTGTAGTTGTGTTCAGAGCCTAAAAAATGGTGTTTCTGGAAGAATGCACTCATTTATCTTCAATACAAACCTTATGGACCTTTAAGGGTTAAAAGGAAATAATTTCACCAACCATGTATTTTTTGTTTGTTTGTTTTATTTTTTCTGCTGGAACAGCCCAGCTGTGTTATCTGTGTCCGAAGCAAACCACGTTTTTATTCGTTATTTTGATGCCGCACTGGGTATCACATTTTAATAACGAGAGCGTTTCGCCCTAACGTCACTAGCCTTGAATATAATTAGTTGATCTACAATGTTCCGCATGCAAACCGACAGTTCGAGAAACAATCGCGCCTAAAGATAAAAGCGTGCAGACCAGACGCCGCGGTATTCGACTAACCGACGCTTGCCTGCGCACGTCAATTTGTGGACTGCTGCTTGGGCGCATGTGTATTTTTTGAGTTTTTAGGCGAGCACAAGTTCGCTCCAATCAACTTGTTTTCCTTCACAACTGCATGTTCTTTGGCTTTCTCATAATGCAATAAGAAAGTAAAGTCAGGAAGAAAATAAATAATTGTGAACGTTTAACTATCTAACAGAGCAACCGGGTGCTTGATGCACAACATCCCTGTGGCAATCTACGAGCACAAAAGCGCCTAGTAACAGGACTTCGAAAGTGGAAAGCGGAAGGTGGAGGCGAGTATAGGTTGCTTCCAGATGTGTGTGCCACAGTTTGGGAGAAGCGGCGGCTATAACCAAGGAAATGTTCTATATTTTCTAGTTTTTCGCCCAAAGAAGATTGCAGAGATGGATCCAGACGGAAATTTTAAAGGTAAAAATTTAATGGGGCAATTTCGCATCAGAATTTTGTGAATGCCACCTCGCATAGTATTGACTCACAAAACATTCGCTTCCTTGCACGCTGAACTTTGCTTTATTCTCTGGAAGTGAGAAGGGCCTATTGGCGTAATGTCTGGAGTAGTAGTAAACGTCGAAATGTCGCCCCCTAATAAAAAGTTATCATTCGAAGATTTAACGACCGCAGGGCCACGGGGTAATTGGTCAGCCACTTCATTATAATACATTCCTGCATGTGCTCGAACCTACACTAGCCTAACCTCACAAAGCTTATGCCGAACAAATGGCAGGAATAGGCGGATAATTGAAGAATTTTTTTCGGATGGTAATGCGGAATATACGCAGAGGGAGTCAGAGGAATGACAACATGCGAAAGTTTATGCTGAAGTTTTTTAACTACTAATTCAACATAGAAAATAGGAGTGTATTCAGGAAACCTACTTGAAGGGGTCCGATCGAGTACTGAGAGAATATTCGGACTCCGGGCATCACTTCGCGAGGCATTGCTAGCAGTGAAGACATGGGAGGAAAGGGTTGATAAACAATCGTCCAGCAGTTCATTGACGATTCGGGAAGGCAACTCTTTGCGTTCCCGGGAATGTATTTTTAAAATTGGTTTCACCAGATGACCTACTAACACGAAGAGGGGTGAGCAGAAAATGGTCTACGTAAAGTGGCTGAACCCATGAGTGTACCAAATCCATCTGGGGCTCTGGAACCGCGGCCACTGAATGCCTTAAAAAATCAGGCCTCAGGCGTAAAATAAACTATGCATGGTAAATGAACTATGCGTAAAATGAACTATACTTCAGTGGAGTAAATCGTACTTTAGGGTGATATATACGATTGGCGACATATTTTGGTATTCCCAAGTATAATCTCAAAGCCTTTCTCTCAGCGAAAATAGGGAATATAATGTATCTGCAGCACAACCAGAAAATAAGGCGCAGCCACACGGTAAACCGGGCGAACATAAAGGTGATATTTCATTTACAGTGTGTCTCTAGGCAACCCAAATTTCGGCATAAATATCCTGCGGAGCTCCCTTGTCGCTCTTCTTCATTTAGCGGCACCATGTTTATTATAAGGAAGCCACGTGAGCTTGTCTTCCTATATATTACCGTGGTATTTCATTTCTGTAACTTAAGGGACGGATTGCGGTTAGTACAATAGGCGTAGGTAGCAATCAATTTGTAGCGGGATCGTAACCGGAAAACCGATGAGAAAAAAGCAATTTGATAGGCAAAAATATAAGTTGGTATAGCTTCCATCATCGAAATTTTTTTGAGAAGAATACAAAAACAACCGGAGAAAGTACTGACAACTTAAGAGGCCCCGAGATTGCTAATATTGCGAAGTATAAATGACATCTTTGAAACAAAAAAATGTCCGTGTTAAAAACGAGCCAATCCAGGACTTAACCTATGCTGTAGTTTCACTACTCTCTCGGTGTGGCATTCGGCTACTATAGTCCACGCCGTCGTAGGCTTTTGTTATATCCGGAGTAAACAAGTATGCCGGCGTGTTGTAGTCTACGGGCTAGTTTAACGGGCCTCTCAATGTCAACATGATTCTTCCAAATAAAATTCCCAGTTCCGAAGACAAATTTGATGGGGCTTACATACTATTGCTTTCAAGAAAGCGCCCAAGCTGACCTTGTAGTATCCTCTCTATGAGATTTAACAGGTTGCCAGGTATGGAAATCGGCCTGTTGTTATCTGGGACATCGTGTTAACATTCATTTTTTAGGAATGACTATCTTTTTGAGTTTACATTCTGGATTCATCCGGCTATTTTTATGTGTTTACTATCTTCATTAAATTTTTAGAGAATTCTTTATATAGAACCTGTAACTTTGACACAGTAATGCCATCTGCCCATGAGTAGTCAGAAACAGCTGTGAAGCAAGGTCAGCATATTCGGACATTGTCAAAGGATTAAAACCAAGATTAGAATGTTGCTGATAAAATTTGTGTAAAAACAGAGCAAAATCAGTTTTCAGTTTCTGTGGAACAAGGTCATCCAGCATCCAATATTCGATAGACCTGGCAGTTAAAACTGGTTTGCATATGATGGGCACAAGACTTTGTAATAGAGGACTCCAAGTACATCAAGTCTCCGCTGCATGTGTTCAAGAAAACATCTAGTGCACACGTAGCAGAGAAACATGATTGATGGATGTTTTGTCTCAGCGCGGCCAATGGGCTCCTGCCCTTTGAATCACCTCACTTAAAAACTGTAATACGCGCATTGCCTTGATTGGCTTGGAGTAATCTATTGGAAAGTCTCGTACCCATCATATACAAAGCAGGTTTCACGTCCAGGTCTCCCGAATATATAAAGCCCGATACCGTCCTTCGCTACGGCCGGCTGTATCGGAGTTGTTGCTTCGAAAACTCAAGCATACGAAGGTAATTTTTAAGGTCGGAGAATGATGATGATGATGGTTGGAGTTTTTTTGCGGAATGCCAGCTGGGGCAAAGAGCGCCAAACAAAAGTATCTTTAAAAATAGTGGCTACTAAATCCAGAACAACAAAAAAATTAATTAATGGCAATGGTGATCGCTGGTGTTAAGGGCCAGGTTTGATTATGCGTGATAGGAAATGAGGTTTAAAAACTTGACGTCTGACAAATACTCAAACACGCGTTTCAAGGAAACAATGGCATCGTCACCTAGAAAAAACGATGGATGTAGGGGAATATGTTTTCTATAAAGTTATCTGAAGTGTTTGTGTCGTGTTCTGTGAAGTGCTTTGCATGTGATTAGTATGTGCACTACAGATAGGGCCTCTCCGCACCTGCTGCACTGGGGTCTAGAGGATACCGTCAGCAGATACGAGTGCGTTGCATGGGTCGCCCTATCCGCAGCCTACCCAAGGCGACTTCTGTGTGTCTGTTGCGTGTGTCAGGGGTATGTAGTTCCAAGCGTGGTTTTATAACGTGTAACTTGTTATCTGTCTGTTCACTCTAGTTGTTTGCCAAGTTCTACGCAAGTGTTGTCTTATGTGTGGCTTGAGCTCTGTATATGGTACGGTTGTTATGTCTACAGTGTTCCTGACTGCAGCAGCAGCGGCCCTCTCGTCTGCCAACTCGTTCCCAGCGATCCCAGCGTGTCCTGGGACCCAGCAGAGGAGCAGCTGATGCTTCTGTGCATACAGAGACATGATAGTGTTAAATTCAAGATTAACTATGTGGTTTTTGGGGGGTGCATGCGATGACAGTCTGCAAACAACACTAAAAAAATCTGTGTACCTGATAGACTTCGAAATTTGATTTTCAAATACGTGTCGTACAATCAGTAAACTTCCATATGCTTTTGCTGAAAAAATTGTTGTGTGAACGCTCATGTTTCTGGCTGCACTGAAATTCAGAGCATGAGCCGCGCAGGAGACCATAGTCGAGGTTTTAGAAGCGTCACTGTAAAATTCTGCAAGTGGGTATTTAAACTTCAGAGACAGAAAGTGCTGCAGTATTGCAGCTCGCGGTATCCGATTTTTTTTCAAATTTCATAAAAGGTCGGATGAAACAGGACAAACTTTCCAAGGAAGTAAAATGTCTGAAAAGGATAATCTGTACACATCTAAAAACCCAGCGCTCAAATCGGAGGCTTGCTGTCCCACTCTAGGTGAAAAGGGCAGAGGAACGGATGGGCGATTTACGAAAAGCACAGATGTGTATGTGTCGTTAAAGACAGGATAAAAAGAATGGGTATTCATCGATGAAATTTTAAAAGCATAAAGTGCATGTACGTCCATTGGTTATCAAGGCACCACTTATTACATTCGGCATACAGACTCTCGACAGGGTTAGTGCGAAAAGCACCCGACGGAAGCCGTGTCCCCAAGTGTAGCACTGGGTCAAGCATTCGCAACGCTGTTTTAGTCGCCGACCCATATACGACACTGCCATAGTCTAAACGAGACCAAACCAAAGCAGTATGGAGCCGTAGTAGGAGTTCTTTGTTGGAACCATACGATTGATGGGAGAGAACCTGAAGTATATTTATCGTTTTCAGACATTTATGTTTAAGTTCCTTGATGTCAGGAATGAATGTGAGTTTCTGGTCAAACACAACACCTAAGAACTTGTGCTCCTTGTTCACAGGAAGCGACACGCCATTAGGAGTAATGTCTGTGTTCGGATGGACCCCGCACTTCCTGGAGAACACAAATCAGGAGCTCTTTGCAGGATTCAATTTAAACCCATTCTTCTCTGCCCAGCCGGCAAGATTCTTGACACCAAGCTGTACTAGACGTTCGCATATTGACATATTACATGATTTAAAAGATATTTGCACATCGTCTACATACCTAGAAAAAGAGATTGTTGGTGGCAGGGCCTTTCCAAGAGAGTTCATCATTACGATGAAGCGAGTGCAACTCAACACGCACCTTGCGGCACGCCATTTTCTTGGACGTGAACCTTTGAAAGTGCACAACCAACTCTTACTCTGAAGGTTCTCTTAGACAAATAACTAACAAGGGTGTTCAACATTATACCCAAAACACCGAATGACCTTAGGTCACTACGGATTCCATAACGCCAAGCGGTGTCGGAGGCCTTCTCGAGGTCGAAAAAGACAGTAAAACAGTACTGCTTATGCACGAAAGCATCCTTGAAGTATGAGTCAAGTGATACCAGTTGATGGTTCGTAAATCGCCCCACACCAAAGCCTGCCTGGCCGCTCTCGAGAAGACCGTTGTACTCGAGGAAGTACACGAGCCTGCGATTAATCATCTTCTCGAAGAGCTTGCACAGGCAGCTCGTCAGGACTATTGGAGGGTAACTTGAGGGTGACGACGGGTTCTTTCCCTCCTTCAAGAAAGCCACTTCAATGGCCTCCGTCCAAGAGTGAGGAATGTGCCCCGAAAAGCATATTTTATTATATAGCTGTTGAAGCACTTGAAGTGTGTCTGCGTGTAGGTGTTGTATCATTGTATACATAATGTTGTCTGGGCCTGGAGCTTAGGGTTTACACGTGCTCGGAGCCGCCCCCAGCTCATGTAGTGAAAACAGGGAGTTGTAAGAAGTCTGTGATCTGTTGTCGTGTAGGGACGTCTTTTCACTAGAGTCTTTATACTTCAGAAAAGAGTTCGTGTAGTGTGCTGAATTCGACACGTTGTTGGAAGTTTTGTGCGAGTGTGTCACCTTGTCTTCCAGTGTGTCCCCTGTTGTGACCAGGGGCAGGCTGTGTGTCTGTGTTCCTTTGAGTTTGCGCATACGTGTCCATACCTTGCGTGTGTCTTTGCATAAGTTTATAGATGTTATGAATGAGCGCCAACTATCTCTTTTTGCCTCACGGCGCACACGTTTTCCGTATGCCTTTGCCCGTTTAACAAGAGGAGGTTTCCCGACGTGGGGTACCGACGCAGGATACCCCACGCCTTGTTCTGGGCCTCTCGCGCCCGCCTACAGTCCTCATTCCACCACGGCCTCCGCTGGTTGCGTGGGGCACCAGAGGCGTGGGAAATGGACTTTTCGGCGGCGTCGAGGATGTGCGCCGTCAGCAGTTGGTTAGCTTCTTCAACGTGTAGGTGTCCAATGGATGTGTAGTGTAGTTTGGATGGCTCTGTAAATGATTTCCAGTTAGCTCTTGCTTCATTGAACCTGTTTTGGGAAGATGAACTGCATGGGCCTTTACCTACATATGTTAATGAGGTGGGGAAGTGGTCACTACCGTATGACTCAGTGCCCACAACCCACTCGAGAAGAGGAAAGAGAACTGCGGAGCCAACCGCCAAGTCAAGATGTGAGCATGTGTTGTGTCCTATGTAATGGTATCTGGGCTGTTTATTGCTGAAAAGGCATGCTCCTGAAGATCTAAGGAATTTCTCTATCAAGTGACCTCGGTTATCTGCGCGACAAGAGCCCATAAGATAGTTGTGAGCATGAAGGTCGCCTGTAAAGATGAATGGTGCGGCAGCTGGTCAACCAGCGTCGCGAAGTCAGAGTTTGAAAGTGCAACATCAGGAGGAATGTATATGGAGCATACCGTTATCAACCTATTAAATATATTTGTTCGAATTGCCACAGCCTCAAGGACAATGCTCAGAGTGACAGGGTGGCATGCTAAGAATTTCTGGGCTAATATGGCCACACCCCCAAAAGAGTGCGTGCATCCATCCCTGTCCTTTCTGTATACCAGGTAACTATTCAAGAAATTGGAGTGTTTAGAATTCGAATGTGTTTCCTGAACACACACTAGACTTGGCTGATGAGTATGCAGTATTTCGTATACATCGTCAAGATTATTCAGAAGGCCTCTGCCGTTCCATTGTATTATGTTTTCTCTTTCCATTGTGATGTGTTCGGAGCTACTGGAGTGTGTAGTAGGGTCTTTCGGGGCTTGGACTCTTGGAAGGGGTTTTCTGGCCTTCTGTACTGACCTGGACGTCGCAGCCCGTTCCTTCCGCTGGATTGAAAGCCGGGAGGGCTCGACGTCCATGTCGTCATCTGAAAGCAAGGGGGTGCCCAGCGGACTGGGCCCCCTTGACTTGGTGCCCTTTCGGGTGTTCTTTGCCGGCGCCGCGGGCGGGGCACGAGGTGGAGCTTGGATGGGCGCTGCTGTGGGCCCTTCCCTCTCTATCTCCATGCCCTCAGGTGTCCCTAGGGTAGGTGAAGAGGAAACAGTGAGAGCGGCAGAGCTCCCAGCGGCGATGACAATCGCCACATTTGCTGGAGTCGCCACACTGGGCGAGTCCTGACATCGCTGGACTACCAAAGGCAGTCCGGCAAGACACGGGACCTCCGCAGCCTCTACAGTTGTTGTAGAGGCAGCAGGTGGCTGCTCAGCTGGGGGCTGGGAGAGCAACACATCAGCAGCAATGCAAATATATATATATATATATATATATATATATATATATATATATATATATATATATATATATATATATATATCTTTTTTTTTCTATTTATAGCGAATCAGAATAGGAAACGAGGGGCTCGTTGAAAATAAGACAGTAAGAAATATTCGCAGTCAAGAAAACCTCGGAAAGCAAAGGGGAGGATGTAGTTGGTCAAGATAAACAATTTGGAAAATAAGAAAGTGGAGAAAAAATGCCCACCAGGTGGGATCAGAACCCACAACCTCCAGATTACCGGTCTGGTGCGATAACCACTACGCTACCGGCGGGGCTAGTTTAGCCTCCAGTTTCTGGGGTATTTATGTTCAGGTGTTTTTGTTTCCTGTGCTTGGGGATGGTAGCCAGCGCCACTCGGACTACTTTAGGTGAAGGGGACCTTCTTTTTATCCTCCGGGCCGTGACTCCAGCGTCTACGACATGTCGAGAGTGGTCGACCAGCGTTGAACCCTCTTAAGCTCCCTATGGCACCAAGACTGCCAGAACTGATGCCCTCGCTATGCATGTAGCGAATCAGAATAGGAAATAAGGGGCTCGTTGTAATTAAGACAGTAATAAGAATTGGCAGACTTTACATGGCGTAGACATGTAAAGACTGGCAGTCTTTACATTGGCAGTCTTTACATGTCGTAGACACTCGAGTCACGAACCGGCGTTTAAAAAGAAGGCCAACTTCACCCCGAGTAGCCCGAGTGGCACCGGCTACCACCGCGAAGCACAGGAAACAAAAATACCTTAACATAAATACCCCAGAAAGTGGAGGAGAAAAATCAGCCCGCCGGTAGCGTAGTGGTTATCGCAGAAGACCGGTATTCTGGAGGTGGTGGGTTTAAACCCCACCTGGCGGGCATTTTTTCTCCACTGTCTTTCTTTCCACATTCGTCATCTGTTTCAATGATCCACTACATCCTCCCCTTTGCTTTCCGAGGGTGTCTTGACTGCCAACTCCTATTTTCTATATATATATATATATATATATATATATATATATATATATATATATATATATATTTATATACATACATCAGAGAACCCGCATCAACATGCACCAGCAGTGTACAAAATCTTTGTAAAACTAGTTTTCAACCCGCAGGTATTTGAAAGCTGACTATTCTTACTTCTTACAATTTTTTGGAACCAGTATGGGTAGTGCTTTTGCGCCGACCTATGCCAATATTTTCATGGGGCATCTTGAAGACACATTGTCGAACTCTTTTCCATATAAACCTCAGGTTTACCTCAGCTACATAGACGACATCTTTATGATTTGGGAAGACGGTCACGCAACTCTTGAAACGTTTTTATGTCATCTCAATTATCCGCTTCTGAATATTAAATTCACATGCCAGCATTCTGAAAATTCAGTAAAGTTCCTGGATACTACCGTAATTGAAAACAACAGTCAACTTTATACCACATATTTTAGAAAACCAACAGACAAGCAGAATCTAGATTATAAAAGCCGTAACCTCAGACACTCCAAACAAGGAATCTTTCAAGGAGAAGCCACTAGAGTTAGAAGATTATGCACGGATATAAGGGAATACAAAAAGTACATAGACGAACTCAAGTCCACCCTTTTGAAACCGAAACAACCTGAAAGTTCGCTCGATCAGACGTACAAACGTCCATCTAATACCAAAAGAGACGACGTGCTCAACAAAGAGTGACAAAACAAAGGCGCCAGGCCAACTTCCCTAAAAACTAAATTTTCAAAGGCCTTCCTTATCGTGAACAATATCCCGCAGAAAAGCTACCCCTCTTTAGCCAGTCACGGCCGAATCAAAAATTCCGGTGGGTATCCCGGAAGCACCGAGTGTAACCTACCGGAGAAACAGGAATCTTTAAGAAATTTCAATGCATACTAAAACGGGGTGTTCTGTTTCAAGCTGTTTTCGTACCAGATACAAGAATTGTAGGTACCTACAGGCAGATTGCACTGTAAATAGCACAGCAAGGAATTACGTTCGCAAGAATATTTCAAGTTTTACTAGCGCTTCATCAAACATTCTGTATATGTTAGAATGCTCAATGGGTCGCAAACACTAAATAGGAGAAACGAGTCAACCTATGATCTTACGTTTTAATGGTCACCAGGAATATAGTCTTGAAAAATCCTCCAGAGCTGCAGCCGTCAAAGATACTATATGCAGTGCCATCACACCTACTATATCATATATTTTACGCCTTCGCTAAGGGAAGCTTGTAGCCACGGGTAATTACTAGTTATTCCGGGAATTCGATCAATATTAGGCAAAAAGTTTGGATTTGGCTCATATTGAATTGAAACACTTATGTTGATGTAGCATTCTTACGAATACCTTATTTAAATTGACTTTCAAGCAAGGTGCCGTTAGGGTATGGTTAAAGAGGCATTACGAATAGGCAAAATGGCTTCAATAACGAAGAAATATACATGGAGACCAAGTGGGTCCTCTAGGCCCCATTAGCAGCCATTTTAGAATTCTTCCCCAAGATAATTTTTCTGGTCACTCCTTATGGCACCCGTAAAGTAAACAAGCTCTTTATTGCTTTATGAGGAATTTCCAAAACCCTTCACAAGACGGCTGCTCATATCAAATTCTTCACCTTAATGAAGTGGTTCGTAATCTTAGATGGGGGGAGGGTGCAAATTGCCAGGGCTTGTTACCAGCGGATGTTTTTTTGGTACTAAAATATAAATATTGGAGCAAAAAAAAAACAAGAAAACGCCCATCTTCTCACGAGGGAACCCTGGTGTGATGCGACGCATCGCGGGGTTCAATTGGTGTTTCCGTTGGGTTGATTCTCTAAATCGCGGGAAATGTGTTGGGAACGCTTATGATGCATTTCTATCACATGCGGGTGTTCCTATATGAGGGACGATGGGCGGACTTTTACTTTTCATGCACATGCATAAACGAAATGAGAGAGTATGCCACGCAGCCCAATACCTGCTTTATATTCACAGCGCTTAAAGGAGAGTAGACAATGCAGCAGACTCTCGCGTGGGCGCACTTGCGCGCGCAGGAGCAGTTGTTAATGCAGCGTTACGTAGCGAAGCGCACCCAAACAAGTGCGCCAGCTTTGGTATGCTAATGAGCCGGAGTGAGAGTGTTGCACAGAGCTGTGGGAGAGAAGAACGGAGGAGGGATGCGGACGGACGGCGCGACGACGACGACGCAGGAGGGACATGACTCAGAGCAAGAGATGCGTCGCATTTAATATAACTGGGTTATTTTGTAGGGACAGGTTGAATGAAATAAATAATTGCTTCACACCTCTAATTATCACTTCTTCACTTATCCCGTTCACTTCGTCGCTAACATCTGGGCGAATAAGTTTAGCTCATTTTTGAACTGTAAATCTGCAGGACCTGGCTCATTGCCAAAATGAACCATGACCAGCGTACACAATTTCAGGGTGTTATTCCGCTTTTTTTTTATCAACCAGTTATTTAGGAAGAAGGTGCCGAGATTGTTGCGTCCGTGCAATTTTATCCGCCTCAGTTTCGGTTTCTGGGTCTTGCTCATTACGAAATAAACGTCATATATATATATATATATATATATATATATATATATATATATATATATATATATATATATATATATATATACGTTTGTGTGTGTGTGTGTGGTTGTGTGAGCGTGTGCTTGTTCGTCTGTTTTGTGTTTGGTCAAAATTTAAGTTTTTTACAGTTGTGGCAGATGTGTGACCAGCTCTGAAGGCGAAAAAACAAGGAATCCTCTTTGGGAGCACTAATGTAAAACAAGAACACACTGTGAAATTGATTTAAGCACAGGCAGATGAACGCAAACATTAAAAGGGCGGTATTTTATGGGTGCCAGATCTTTATCCAAACGAATAATTTCTGGATTAGAGAGAATGTCTTAGGGGTTGTTTACATTTCCTTCCGCGCGTTGTACATAGCGATACCTGGTATTATTTATTTTCTTTTTGATCGTCTCGTTGGTACAATGCACAAGGGCACCATGTTTCCCAGAAAACAAGCTCTCACTGTGTTTAGAAGATGCCTTATGTTGGCATTAAAACAGTTTTTGGAGCCTAAAATAGGGTTCCAGAGAAACGTTTCAGTCGTCGAACATCGTTCAGATGGGCACCCTGATGCTTTCGCTAATTGTATATAGGTGCAACGAAGACGCGAAAGCTCTGTACATAGCATATGTGAAGCAAAAGATGTTATTTTGACAACCAAATATTCCAACAGTTACAACTAGCAGCTAAATTTTTCCGTATATATTCTAGACCAATAACAATACATTAAGCAAATTCAATCCGCACATTGCTAACATTCATGTTCAATAATTGCTCTCCCTTCCTCGAGCTTCTCCTACGGTGACAAGTATAAAAAAAACTACTTGTAATCGGCACATACTGATTAAAAACTGTTACTTTTGGGTTCCGCGGCACCATTTAGTAGCGCGAAAACATTAACAAATAGAAATAATAGCATCGGGATTATAATTTATTAATTGCAACGAGATTAATAACAATTGACCACCCCGTAATTTGAGGGCTCTAGGTACAACTCTGGCAATTTATATTATACATTCATCTTTCCGAACTGCACAAGCAGTGTATCAACATGGCCAAACGCACTTCCACAGGAATAAAGAGCATTTTAAAAAGTGTTAAAAAACAGAACATTTTTTGATTAAAACGCGTATTTTATAGCCCCTCAAAAGTGTTAATTTTTAGGCATTAAAAATGCAGATACGCAGAACTGTATTGCAGTTGTTTTTTTCGAAATAGGAAATATCAGTAAATAAACGCGTGTTTTAAATGCTCAACAATTGTGGTGATAGTAGAGTTTGATTTCACTGTGCGCCTAGAGGCAAAAATGGGACTGAACATATTTGAATACCCGTTATAGGAGAGCACACAGAAAGTTCCCCAAGAATCTCCGTTAAATTTTTTAAACAGAAACCGGCATATCCTCCCAATTTTTGGTTCAAATATATTTTTCTTCTTCCTGCGTCCATTGCGGTGCTGCTAATGTTATTTTGCAGAATTGGAATGAACTGGAGCACAAGGTTCCATGGAGTTTCTTACAATATACACTAGAGAGGAAATGGCGCTAGCGTCTATGCGGCTCACATTAGGGCCATCTGTGTCGTCATGGCCTGCCATTATACATCGCGCTCGCCTCACTTTCGTCATTGGCTTGGATTGAAAAGTTTTAGTGACCGCAAATTTAAACAAAGTGACACAAAAACGCGAAGAAAAAGTTGCAAATATTTAGGTAGGAAAGGAAAACCGTCTTTTTTAACACTAAAGTAAAAGTAAAGCGCATTTTTGCAGATCGGTTGTGCCTGCTATTCCGCAGGCCAAGGGTCTAGTAACAAACAAGGTTAATACTTGGAAGAAACATATTAGACTCTGATTTTAATATTTTACCATTATTGCAAGTAATAGGCTGCTTGAAGAGTTTCAAAAGTTTTTTGAGCGTGCGTAATAAAACGTTGCCTTCGTGGTGAACCGGTTCACTTGCCGCCAGCTAGTTTAACAGGAAAAAATAAAACGTGGCGTTAAACACTCGTGCACAATGACAAGATAGGACGCATACAAGCACCCGTATCTGCGTGGTCGTAGCTTGTCTTCATCAAATTACGCTTTGTTTATTCTTTTCGTCAGCTACAAATTTCGCGGCGGCATAATACGCGCTCAGTCATGCGTTCTTCGATTGCGGTGTGAGCAACATCATCTGCGATCAAGCACTGTCTGCTGTTTTACCGAACACGGCTACAACGGAACAGGGAAGAGTTCTGCTTTTTTGTAGCTCGTAAACGAATTAATGCATAGTGAAGACAGCAAATCCCAAAAACCCCTTAGGAATCCAATTGTGATGTGAAGCCCAAGCTAAAAAGAGGGATTCAATTCAATTCAGTTTATTCTGTTTTCCCAGAAGCATCTGGACGATTTCCAGGCTAAAAGCTGCTAGAGCAGCTTGACAAAGGCGCAGGAAGCCGTTACAAAGCATGGAGGACGGACCACGTAACAAAGATGTAATCATAAGTAACAAAAAAAACAAAAATAAAACACGATTTCAATTTAACAAATCAGTTCTACAAATTTCATCAAAGATGATCAAAATTAGATGAAGGGAACACAGATTAGAGAAACAGGCCACGAACAGAATGAATAGTTTACATTATCAATGGGAGATTCAAGCACACTGTAAGTAAAAATTAAAAATATTACGCTAGAAACATGTAGGAAAAAACATGATTCAGAACACAGTGCGTAATTGATTCCAAACACACAGTAAACATACAATAGGACAGAAATACAGAAGTAAAAACCAGTTAGGTTCAGTTACAATAGGCCAGGAATACAAAAGTAAAAACAAGCTAGGTTCAGTTACGATTGCAGGATGTATGTTCTAAGTTGTTTTTTACTGTACCCAGAAGTATTTTGGTGTTTATTTAGTGTCATGGGAACATTATGAGATAATGACTGAAACTTTTAATTTGTACGAAAATGTGGTATAGCTTCTAATGAACCCCCCGACGACATGGCTTACAAGGCACAGTATCCTCTCTGGTATACTTACTAAGATGGACCAAACACCGGATGGACCAAACACCGTGCCCTCAGGCCTACGTACGGATCTAACCCTGACGTGACTCCCGAACACAACAGCCGAACAGTGCGACGCGTACCCGACATGACCGGGCCTGCTAGTGAGAAGACAACGACAGCGACAGCGCATAGGCCCCGACCATCAACACGTACATGACGAGATACGATGCCCTGACGACCACGAAAATCAATGAAGGCGTCGTCCGACGTCCAGTTGTCCGTCGCCAGATTTGACATAGTCGCCCTCATCGACACGGGAGCCGACTACTAAGTAATCAGTGGGTCAGTCGCGTCTAAGCTGACTAAAGTTGACTAAACAGTCCGTCTAAGCGTCTAAGCTGACTAAACAGTCCGCCTATACGCACAGCAGGAGGCCATCTCCTAACGGCAAATGGAACGTGCACATCGCGCGTCAGCATAGACAGCACCATGTTCCCCGCGTCGTTCGTCATTTTGCCTAACTGGTCCCGCAATGTAATTCTGGGAATGTACATTCTTACGGGCCACGGCGCAATATTTGATTTGCAGGCAAGGTCGATAACTTTTTGTTTCCATCACTCCCCAACGCCGGTACCGAACCCCGAACACCATGCTTCTATTGGGATCACCGCCGATCATGTCACCCTACCGCCCCGCGGGAGCTTGATGATCACCGTTTCCTGTGACGTTGCTGCTCCTGACATCGACGCTATGGTAGAGAGTGACAGAAGTTGGCTTATCGACCACGGTTTCTCCCTCGCAAGAGGCATTGCGAGTATTAACGAATGAAAATTCCGCATTTTGGTCACCAGTTTATCTGAGCAGTACCCACATCCAAACAAGGGCACTGCAGTTGCGTTTATCGAATAAACGCAAGTGATCGCGGTCGCAAACTTTGAATGCGGACGTGCCGAAGATTTCACGCTGGCGTATCTTTTCGACGGGAACCCGGCGCTGCTGCAAAAAAAACCGGGACAAATTATTGGATTGGCTGCGTCACTACACAAGTGCTCTTCGTTGAACTCAAAATAAAGTCAGACACCACTAGCGAAGCACCGAAGCACGATCTCCCCGACGGTCCCCCGTACCGCGTGACTACACACCAGCGGGATGCCAGACGGACACAAGTCAAGAGACATGCTCAGCAATAACATTATACAGCCATTGAAAAGCCCCTTGGCAGCTCCGGTCGCACTCCTGAAGAAAAAAGACGGCACACTGAGGATCTGCGTTGACTACTGGAAACTCAACGAAATCACCATAAAGGGCGTATACATCCAGCCATTATTCGACGACGCACTCGACAGCCTCGGCCACACAAGCAAGTTGTTGTGGACGAGACAGACCGAGAGAAGACTGCATTTATAACCTCGGAAGGGCCATACGAGTTCACGGTGATGCCAGTTATGCTGTGCACGGCACCAGCGACACTGTGCTAGCTGGCCTGAAGTGGCACACCTGCCTCGTACATCTCAACGGGGTCGTGGCGTTCTCCCTGACATTCTACGTACACCTTGCAATGTTGGAGTCGGTAGTCGAGGCAATTCGTACGTCGCAGTCAACGCTGAAGCCCAAAAAGTGCCGCTTAGTGTACGAAAAGATTCAGTTTACGGGTGAAGTCCTGAACGCTGCGAGAGTTTTGCCTGACCCGGCGAAAGCTTCAGCAATAGCGCAAATCGCAATACAAAGATGGGCACGCGAAGATTTCTCAGACTTGGCGCGTACTACCAGCCCTTCGTCGCAAACTTTGCACGCATTGCAGACCAACTCAAGCACGTGACGAAACGTAGTACTCCTTTCAGGTGGCAAAGCGCCCAAGAGGAAGCATTATTCGAGCTCCAACAACAAGTGCAAAGCGAGCCTGTGCGGGCTCATTTTGATAAAAACGCCGAAACCGAAATCCATACGAATGCAGTGACATAGGCTTGGGGACCGTCATCGTCCAAAAGCAAAGCGGTTGCGAAAACGAAATCACCTGTGCGAGCCCGGGTCTGACAAAGGAAAAAAAAAACTACTCAGCCTCTGGGAAAGAGTGGCTGAATCTTATATGAGCGATTTTAAAATTTTGTCTTTACGTGTAAGGAAAACCTTTCAAGGTTGAGACAAACCGCCATGCGCTGTGTTTGCTCACCAGTTTGAAGGACCCCTCTGGCGATCTCGGTAGGTGGAGCTTGCACCTGCAAGGCTTCGACGTTACAATAGTCTATAAATCTGGCAGGAAACGTTCCGCTGCTGACTTCTTGTCTTGCACCCCCGTCTACCCACCACCTCGAGATTCCGACAATGACGGTGCATTCTTCGAAGTCGTGACGGAAAGCGACCTAACCGCCCAGCAGCGTGCCGACCCCCTGCTGTCCAGCATGCCGACCATCACGAAGGATATACCGTCAGTGAGCCAAGGGCCTCTAAACACAACTAAAAAATTCCACCCTGGCACGTGAACGAGTTATCTTCTTGTCTTCCGCGCACACCTTCGTGACGAAATTTCGGAAGCGTGCAATGGTCACCCGTCTTCCGGACATCTTGGTGCAGCACGCACTATGCGAAAAATTAAGGCGAAGTACTACTGGCTCCGACTTACAACCGATGTAACCCACTACATCCGTAGTCGCTGTAACTGCCAGCAACAAAAAACACCACGGACGAGGCCCGCCGGACTTCCGCCGCCGATCGGCGAACCATCGAGACCCTTTCGACAGATTGCAATGGATACGCTGGGCCCATTGCATTCCTCATGATCTGAGAACAACTGAATTGTGGTAGCCACAGAACACATCACGCGCTACGCCGAGACTGCCACTCATCCTAGGGAAACTGCCCAAGAAGTTGCGAAATTCTTCATATACCAAGTTGTTCGGCGACATAGAGCCTCGGAAGTCTTAAATACGGACCGGGGAACGGCCGTTACGGCGGAGCTCATTCAAAGCAATTAATGCTTCGGCAACACCAATCACCGACGAACGACGGCCTACCACCCCCAAACAAGCAGACAAACGGAACTTCTGAACAAGACGATCGTGGATATGCTCTCTATGTACGTTGACGTTGAACATGGGAATGGGACTTGGGACGAAGTCATTCCGTAGGCAACTTTGGCCTACAATACACCGATCCAGGAAATTATGCAGATGACACCGTTCGAGCTTGTCTACGGAAGACGGCCGACTACAAGGCTTAAAGCCATGCTTCCTCACGTACAAGACACCGACATAAACGCCGACGTCCAAGGATGCCTTCAGCATGCGGAGAAGGCCTGCCAGCTTCCTGGAGTTCCTACAACGGACCAGTAGCAGGTGGAAGCGAGACGGTACAACTTCCAACGCCGAGACGCCAAGTACCACTTATTGAATTGAGTGTGGACTTGGACTCCAATCCAACGACGCGGACTAAGTGTGAAGCTTCTGCGTCGGTATTTTGTACCCTACCCGTTTATACGACGTGTGGGCAACATACCGATGAAGTGATCCCCGACAATCATGACGATGCACGCGATCCGAAGTCGTCCACGTGGTTCTCCTCAAACCTCACTGGACAAGATGACATACTTTTTGTTGTCGTAGTTGTTTGTTCGGAGTGTCGTGTATTTTAGCATCGAGTGGATGAGCCTAATTCCCGCGTCATTCGAATTCCTCTTTAGGCCGCTGAGTTCCTTATTCTCTTATAGTATTGTGGCGCCATCTAGCACGATGCCTGCCTACCACGACAGGAAGAAATCGCCCTTTTATCTTCATTCCACTAGCTGCTGGTGAAGGTATTGTGATGTTATGCCGAATTTTTCCATCAACCTTGACTTGCGCACATTACGCACAATAAGGGCTACGAGATATGAATTATTAAGTGATCCACTGCGGGCAAAGTAAGTAAATACTATTGATAAGATAAGCTGATGTTTTAGCTAGCGTGCTAGCGTGTTTTGGAGCCCCCTTTTTGCTTTTATGTACTATGAGTAAAGCTGGGATCAAATCTACCACATGGGAACCCAATTCCCTAAGGGCTTTCAGCGCACTCGATTTTTTTTGCGCTATTTTCTTTTTTTGTTTTGTTTGGCTCGGCATGTGAAGGCAGAAGAGCTTTTTCACCCTTTTTATTACCTTCCTGTCAAATTAGACTAGTACACAGATTGTGAAAGCTTATGGTAATGAGGCTTCAGCTGTGTTAACCCATTCAAAAAATGCACAAATTGATAGCATTGCAGGCATGGGCAGCTTATCAAACGCGAATGCTAGCAGCGACATGTTTTGAAGAACAATGATGTAATTATCACCGCTTGGACATACACTCCATTCAGCACAAAACAAAGCAGCCCGAAATTTAGTTTACAACCACGACCTTCATTGCAGCTTACCGCATTTTACACGTACACCATTTATTTGTTACCTATGACGCATTCTTTTGTGATATAGTGAAATATCTTGTAGAGCAAGTAAACCTTTTGCAAAGCAAGTAAACCTGTTCGCGAACCAAGGAAATATAATGTGCTAGCAGAATACAGGAGATAAAAATATACGTGCTTTTATTCTTTGGATTGAGATGTGTTTTCATACGCTACGCCAATTTTCTCACAGGCGGCAGCGACCTACGTGCGGTTAGATATTGATCAAGAGCAATACGCCACAATTGGTCCAAGATAACTTGCACAACGTGCAAGGTTGGCCGCTGTGAAGTTCTGGCTTCGCGAAGTTTCCTTTAGAGTAGGACACCCTTGAATGCCCACAGGGAAGAATATTCCCAGAGCTGTATTTCTTGTTCCTTGTAAATGCAGGCTTTTTTTCTGTTGTAGTTGTGTTCACAGCCTAATAAATGGTGTTTGTGGAAGAATGCAGTCATTTATCTTCAATACAAACCTTATGGACCTTCAAGGGTTAAGGGGAAATAATTCCACCAACCATGTATTTTTTGTTTGTTTGTTTTGTTTTTTCTGCCGGAACAACACAAGCTGTGTTATCTGTGTCACATCCAAAGCACGTTTTTTATTCGTTATTCTGACGCCGCACTGGGTATCACATTTTGATACCGAGAGCATTTCGCCCTAACGTCACTAGCCTAGAATATAATTAGTTGATCTACAATGTTCCGGATGCAAATCGACAGTTCGAGAAATAATCGCGCCTAAAGATAAAAGCGTGCAGACGAGACGCTGTGGTATTCGACTAAACGACGCTTGCTTGCGCACGTCAATTTGTGGACTGCTGCTTGGGCGCATGTGTATTTTTTGAGTTTTTAGGCGAGCACAAGTTCGCTCCAATCAACTTGTTTTCCTTCACAACTGCATGTTCTTTGGCTTTCTCATAATGCAATAAGAAAGTAAAGTCAGGAAGAAAATAAATAATTGTGAACGTTTAACTATCTAACAGAGCAACCGGGTGCTTGATGCACAACATCCCTGTGGCAATCTACGAGCACGAAAGCGCCTAGTAACAGAACTTCGAAAGTGGAAAGCGGAAGGTGGAGGTGAGTATAGGTTCCTTCCAGATGTGTGCGCCACAGTTTGGGAGAAGCGGCGGCCATAAACAAGGAATTGTTCTATATTTTCTAGTTTTTCGCCGAAAGAAGATTGCAGAGATGGATCTAGACGGAACTTTTAAAGGTAGAACTTTAATGGGGCAATTTCGCATCAGAGTTTTGTGAATGCTACCTCGCATAGTATTGACTCACAAAACATCCGCTTCCATGTACGGTGAACTTTGCTATATTCTCTGGAAGTGAGAAGGGCCTATTGGCAATATGTCTGGAGTAGTAGTAAATGTCTAAATGTCGCGCCCTAGTAAAAAAGTTATCATTCGAAGATTTAACGACCGCAGGGCCACTGGGTAATTGGTCAGCCACTTCATTATAATACATTCCTGCATGGGCTCGAACCTACACTAGCCTAACCTCACAAAGCTTATGCCGAACAAATGGCAGGAATAGGCGGATAATTGAAGAATTTTTTTCGGATGGTAATGCGGAATATACGCAGAGGGAGTCAGAGGAATGACAACATGCGAAAGTTTATGCTGAAGTTTTTTATCTACTAATTCAACATAGAAAATAGGAGTGTATTCAGGAAACCTACTTGAAGGGGTCCGATCGAGTACTGAGAGAATATTCGGACTCCGGGCTTCCCATCACTTCGCGAGGCATTGCTAGCAGTGAAGACATGGGACGAAAGTGTTGATAAACGATCGTCCAGCAGTTCATTGACTATTCGGGCAGGCAACTCTTTGCGTTTCCTGGAATGTATTTTCAAAATTGGTTTCACCAGATGACCTACTAACACGAAGAGGGGGGAGCAGAAAATGGTCTACGTAAAGTGGCTGAAGCCATGAGTGTACCAAATCCATTTGGGGGCTCTGGAACCACGGCCACTGAATGCCTTGAAAAAATCAGGCCTCAGACGTAAAATAAAATATGCGTGGTGAAGGAACTATGCGTAAAATGAACTATACTTCAGTGGAGTAAATCGTACTTTAGGGTGATATATACGATTGGCGACATTATTTGGTATTCCCAAGTATCGTCTTAAAGCCTTTCTCTCAGCGAAAATAGGGAATATAATGTATCTGCCGCACATCCAGAAAATAAGGCGCAGCCACACTGTAAACCGGGCGAACATAACTGTGATATTTCATTTACAGTGTGTCTCTAGGCAACCCGAATTTCGGCATAAATATCCTGCGGAGCTCCCGTGTCGCTCTTCTTCCATTAGCAGCACCATGTTTATTATAAGGAAGCCACGTGAGCTTGTCTTCCTATATATTACCGTGGTATTTCATTTCTGTAACTTAAGGGACGGATTGCGGTTAGTACAATAGGCGTAGGTAGCAATGTATTTGCAGCGGGATCGTTACAGGAAAACCGATGAGAAAAAAGCAATATGATAGGCAAAAATGTAAGTTGGTAGGGCTTCCATCATCGAAATTTTTTTGAGAAGAATACAAAAACAACCGGAGAAAGTACTGACAACTTAAGAGGCCCCGAAATTGCTAATATTGCGAAGTATAAATGACATCTTTGAAACAAAAAAATGTCCGTGTTAAAAACGAGCCAATCCAGGACTTTACGTATACTGTAGTTTAACTACTCTCTCGGTGTGGCATTCGGCTACTATAATCCACGCCGTCGTAGGCTTTTGTTATATCCGGAGTAAACAAGTATGCCTGCGTGTTGTAGTCTACGGGCTAGTTTAACGGGCCTCTCAATGTCAACATGATTCTTCCAAATAAAATTCCCAGTTCCGAAGACAAATTTGATGGGGCTTACATACTATTGCTTTCAAGAAAGCGCCCAAGCTGACCATGTAGTATTCTCTCTATGAGGCTTAACAGGTTACCAGGTATGAAAATCGGCCTGTTGCTATCTGGGACATCATATTAACATTCATTTTTTTAGGGATGACACTATCTTTTTGAGTTTGCATTCTGAATTCATCCGGCTATTTTTACATGTTTACTGTCTTCATTAAATTTTTAAAGAATTCTTTATATAGAACCTGTAACTTTGACACAGTAATGCCATCTGCCCCTGAGTAGCCAGAAACAGCTGTGAAGCAAGGTCAGCATATTCCGACATTGTCACAGGATTAAAACCAAGACTAGTAAGTTGACTGATAAAATTAGTGTAAATATAGAGCAAAATCAGTATTCAGTTTCTGTGGAACGAGGTCATCCAACATCCAATAATCGATAGACCTGTCAGTTAAAACTGGTTCGCATATAATGGGCACAGGACTCCAAGTGCATCAAGTCTGCGCTGGATGTGTTCAAGAAAACATCTAATGCACACGTAGCAGAGAAACATGATTGATGGATGTTTTCTCTTAGCGCGGCCAATGGGCTCCTGCCCTTTGAATCAGCTCACTTAAAAACTAATGCGCGCATTGCCTTGATTGGCTTGGAGTAATCTATTGGAAAGTCTCGTACCCATTATATACAAAGCAGGTTTAACGTCCAGGTCTCCCGAATATTGAATGCCGAATACCCTCCTTCGCTACGGCCAGCTGTATCAGAGTTGTTGCTTTTAAAACTAAATCGTAAGAAGGTCATTCTCAAGGTCAGAGAATGATGATGATGATGATGATGGTTGGAGTTTTTTGGCGCAGGGCCAGCTGGGGCAAAGAGCGCCAAACAAAAGTATCTTAAAAAATAGTGGCTAATAAATCCAGAACAACAATAAAATAAAAAAATGGCAATAGTGATGGCTGGTGTATAGGGCCATATTTGATTATGTGTGATAGGAAATGAGGTTTAAAAACTTGACGTCTCAGAAATACTCAAACACGCGTTTCACGGAAACAATAGCATCGTCTCCTAGAAAAAACATGGATGTAGGGGAATATGTTTTCTGTAGAGTTCTCCGAAGTGTTTGTGTCGTGCTGTGTGAAGTGCTTTGCATGTGATTAGTATGTGCACTACGGATAGGGCCTCTCCGCACCTGCTGCACTGGGGTCTAGAGGATCCCGTCAGCAGAAACGAGTGCGTTGCATGGGTGTGCCCTATCCGCAGCCTACCCAAGGCGACTTCTGTGTGCTGTTGCGTGTGTCAGGGGTGTGTGGTTCCAAGTGTGATTTTATAACGTGTAACTCGTTATCTGTCTGTTCACTCCAGTGTATTTGCTATGTTCTACGCAAGTGTTGTCTTATGTGTGGCTTGAGTTCTATATATGGTATGGTTATTATGTCTACAGTGTTCCTGAGTGCAGCAGCACCGGCCCTCTCGTCTGCCAACTCGTTCCCAGTGATCCCAGCCTGTCCTGGGACCCAGCAGAGGAGCAGCTGATGCTTCTGTGCATACACAGATATGATAGTGTTAAATACAAGATTAACTATTTGGTTTTCGGGGGGTGTATGCGATGACAGTGCGCAAACTAAACTCAAAGAATCTGTGCAGGTGATAGACTTCGGAATTTGATTTTCAAGTAGGTGTCGTACAATCAGTACACTTCCATATGCGTCTGCTGAAAAAAATTGTTGTGTGGACGCTCATGGTTCTGGCTCCACTAAAATTCAGACCATCAGCAGCGCAGGAGACCATAGTGGAAGGCTTAGACACGTCACTAAAATTCTGCAAGTGGGTATTTAAACTGCAGAGACAGAAAGTTCTGGAGTATTGCAGCTTGGGTGCCCGATTTTGTCAAGTTTCATAAAAGAAAGGTTGGAGGACACAGGACGAACTTTCCAAGGAAGTAAAATGTCTGAAAAAGATAATCTGTACACATCTAAAAACGAAACCCTCACATCCGAGGCTTGCTGTCTCACTCTAAGTGAACAGGGCAGAGGAACAGATGGGCGATTTACGAAAAGCACAGATGTGGATGTGTCGTTAAAGACAGGATAAAAAGGATGGTTATGCACCGATAAAATTTTAAAAGCATCAAGTCCATGTATGTCCGTTGGTTTTCAAGGCTCCACTTATTTCACTCGGCATACAGACTCTCGACAGGGTTAGTGCGAAAAGCACCCGACGCAAGCCGTAGCCCCAAGTGTAGCACTGGATCAAGCATTCGCCACGGTGTTTTAGTCGCCGACCCATATACCACACTGGCATAGTCTAAACGAGACCCACGCAAAGCAGCATAGAGCCGTAGTAGGAGTTCTTTGTCATAACCATACGATTGATGGGAGGGAACCTTAAGTATATTCGTTGTTTTCAGACATTTATGTTTAAGTTCCTTGATGTGTGGAATGAACGTGAGTTTCTGGTCACACACAACACCTAAGAACTTGTGCTCCTTGTTCACAGGAAGTGACACGCCATTAGGAGTAATGTCTGTGTGCCGATAGACCCCGCGCTTCACTGAGAACACAACGAAGGAGCTTTTTGCAGGATTCAATTTAAACCCACACTTGTCTGTCCAGCCGGCAAGCTTCTTGACACTAAGCTGGACGCGACATTCGCATATTGACATATTACATAATTTAAAAGATATTTGCACATCGTCTACAAATATAGAATAAGAGATTGTTGGTGGCAGTGCCTTTCCAAGAGAGTTCATCTTTACTATGAAGAGAGCGCAACTCAACACGCCACCTTGCGGCAGGCCATTTTCTTGGACGTGAACCTTTGAAAGTGCAAGCGTGTTCAATTGTGTATATACCCAAAATACCGAATGACCTGAGGTCACTAAGGATCCCATAACGCCAAGCGGTGTCGGAGGTTTTCTCGAGGTCGAAAAAGACCGTGAAACAGTACTGCTTATGCGTGAAGGCATCCTTGATGTATGAGTCAAGTGATACCAGTTGATCGTTCGTCAATCGCCCCACACTAAAGCCTGCCTGGCCGCTCTCGAGAAGACCATTGTACTCGAGGAAGTACACGAGCCTGCGATTGATCATCTTCTCGAAGAGCTTGCGCAGGCAGCTCGTCAGGGCAATTGGAAGGTAACTTGAGGGAGAAGACGGGTCATTTCCCTCCTTCAAGAAAGCCACTACAATGGCCTCCGTCCAACAGTGTGGAATGTGCCCCGAAAACGATATTTTCTAATATAGCTGTAGAAGCGCTTCAAGTGTGTCTGTGTGTAGGTGTTGTATCATTGTATATGTAATGTTGTCTGGGCCTGGAGCTGGGGGTTTACACGTGCTCAGAGCCGCCCTCAGCTCATGTAGTGAAAACAAGGAGTTGTAAGATGTCTGTGATCTCTTGTCGTGTAGGGACTTCTTTTCACTAGAGTCTTTATACTTCAGAAAAGAGTTCGGGTAGTGTGCTGAACTCGACACGTGTTTGAAGTGTTGTGCGACTGTGTCAGGCTAGTCTGCCAGTGGGTCCCCTTTTGTACTGACCAGGGGCAGGCTGTGTGTCTGTTGTCATTTGAGTTTGCGTATACGTGTCCATACCTTGCGTGTATCTGTGTATAAGTTTATAGATGTTATGAATGAGCGCCAACTGTATCTTTTGCCTCACGGCGCACACGTTTTCCTTTAGCCTTTGCCCGTTTAACAAGAGGAGGTTTCCCGACGTGGGGTACCGACGGAGGATACCCCACGCCTTGTTCTGGGCCTCTCGCGCCCGCCTACAGTCCTCATTCCACCACGGCCTCCGCTGGTTGCGCGGGGCACCAGAGGCGTGGGGAATGGACCTTTCGGCGGCGTCGAGGATGTGCGCCGTGAGCAGTTGGTTAGCTTCTTCAACGTGTAGGTGTCGAATGGATGCGTAGTGTAGTTTGGATGGCTCTGTAAATGATTTCCAGTTAGCTCTTGTTCATTGAACCTTTTTTTGGAAGATGAACTGCATGGGCCTTTACCTATATATGTTAGTGAGGTGGGGAAGTAGTCACTGCCGTATGGGTCAGTGCCCACACCCCACTCGAGAAGAGGAAAGAGAACTGCGGAGCCAATCGCCAAGTCAAGATGTGAGTATGTGTTGTGTCCTATGTCATGATATGTAGGCTGTTTATTTCTCAAAAGGCATGCTCCTGAAGATGTAAGAAATTTCCCGTTCAAGCGACATCGGGCATCTGTGCGACAAGAGCCCCTAAGAGAGTTGTGAGCAATAATGTCGCCTGTAAAGATGAATGGTTCGGGCAGCTGGTCAACCAGCGCCTCGAAGTCAGAGCTGGAAAGTGCAACATCAGGAGGAATGTATATGGAGCATACCGTTATCAACCTATTAAATACTATTGTTTGCCACAGCCTCAAGGACAGTCTTCAGAGTGACAGGGTGGCACGATAAGGATTTCCTGGCTATTATGGCCACACGCCCAGAAGAGTGTGTGCAGCCATCCCTGTCCTTTCTGTAAATCAGGTAACTATTCAAGAAACTTGAGTGTTTAGAATTCGAATGTGTTTCCTGAACACACATTACATTTGGCTGATAAGCATGCAGTATTTCGTATACGTCGTCAATATTATTCAGAAGGCCTCTGCAGTTCTATTGTAGTATGTTTTGTCTTCCCATTATGATGTGCTCAGAGCTACTGGAGTGTTACTATTTATGTAGGGTCTTTCGGGGCTTGGAATCTTGGAAGGGGTTTTCTGGCCTTCTCTACTGACCTGGACGTCGCAGCCCGTTCCTTCCGCTGGATTGAAAGCCAGAAGGGCTCGACGTCCATGTCGTCATCTGAAGGCAAGGGGGTGCCCAGCGTGCTGGGCCCCCTTGAGTTGGTGCCCTTTCGGGTGCTCTTTGCCTGCGCCGCGGGGGCGGCCGGAGGTGGAGCTTGGATGGGCACTGCTGTGGGCCCTCCCGTCTCTATCTCCATGCATTCAGGTGTCCCTAGGGCTGGTGAAAAGGAAACAGTGAGAGCGGCAGAGCTGCCAGCGGCGATCACAATCGCCACATTCGCTGGAGTCGCCACACTGTGCGAGTCCTGACACCGCTGGACTACCAAAGGCAGTCCGGCAAGAGACGGGGCCCCGCAGCCTCTACAGGTGTTGTAGAGGCAGCAGGTGGCTGCTCAGCTGGGGGCTGGACAGCAACACATCAGCAGCAAGGCTGCACTGTGTCGCTGTGCTCACCAAACACGGCCCCAGCCCCAGGCGGGCAGCGTCTGCATAAGATGTGGCCAAAAGCAGCTTGTGCTTTTGGCGTGCCTCAGCAAAGGTGATTTTTTCTGTTACTTTCATTTATAGTTCTTTTTCTGCTTTAAATTTTGCGGCAGGTTCGCGAATAAGCAGCGTGTGGGCCACTGCAACTTGGGCACTTCACTGTGCTGTTTGTAAAGTCATCCGACGAATGGTAGGACTCTGAACAATTAGGACAAGTCAGCTTTCCCCGACATGATAGAGATCCATAACCGTATCGTTGGCATTTAAAGCATCGCCTGGGATTAGGGACATATGGTCGTACATTGCAGCTTAGAAAGCCCACTTTGACCTTTTCGGGTGGGGTTGTGAAATCAAATGTTAGGACAAGATGCTTTGTTGAGATTTCTTCATTTGCTCTACGGATTACAATTCGTTTGACAGAGGTTACTCCTTGAGGTTCAAGCGCCCGAAGAAGTTCCACCTTTGTCTCAGACTGTAATTCCTTTTCTGAGATTACACCTTGAGAGGAGTTGAGAGTCCTATGTGGAGTCACAGTAACAGCCAGGTCAGCCAACTTGGTCTGTTTCAGAAGGTTTTCGCTTTGATTTTTTTTACTTGAACAAGTAGGTCACCAGATGAAAGCTTCTTAGCATCATAGTGTGAGCCGACGACCGACGCAATGCATTTGACCAAAAGAATGACTAACTTCTTGCCAACAAGGGTGTCCCCTGTGGATTGAACTACAAGATGTTTATAGAAATGTTCGGCCTTTTCTTTAGCAAGTACTTCGGTGCGGCCTCTTTTGGGAGGATGATAATTGGAGGGGGGGTTTGAGAGAATACCATGCAGTATGTATAAAAGCAGGGAGACGGGGGTACTTTCACCTTTGACGTTACCCTGGTAGTCAAAGAGGTCCGAGAGCTCCCTGCCTGGTAGACAGGAAGGGAGCCCATCCGCAGGAGCTTGACCAAGGCTCGGACGGCTACCGTTAGAGGTTTCTACCCTTCACCTTAAAAACACATCACCACGGTAGGTCAAACTTATGTTGGGGGGCTCGGGGTCCGCGGTATCGCCAGTACCGTCACCATGAGTACTCAAGGTGGGCCGTGCGGGGAAGGTGCGAGCAGAAACGAAAAGGAGTCCCGTGGTGGTAACATATTCTCATAAAGAAGCTCACATACTAAAACGGGTTGCTACAAAATATCAAATAACCATTGTTTTTCCGCAAAATAGAAGCGAGGTGGGCTGTTCAGCCGTATCAGCAGAAGAAATCCGCCATTTCCAGAGGAAAGAACCACGACATAAATTACGTGGGCTGCAAGGTTGGTATTGTTTACCAGATACCGCTCACAAGTGACAATGTATATATATATATATATATATATATATATATATATATATATATATATATATATATATATATATATATATGTGTGTGTGTGTATATATACACGAAGTGGTCATTCCATAAATGGCGACATGAGAGAACATGACTTATCTGTCAGTAACAGCACAGAAAGACATTCGCCCATTTATTGCGGTGATTTTGCTTGCACGCCACACCTCAAAGAAACTTTTATCTTTAACACAAGCCGTGACACTGTGGGGCATGAGATATCAGAACTGTGCTCATAAAACAAGTCACGGGGTGTCATCAGTGAACCGTCACTGTCACTATTAAGCAATGAATTCAATTTTTAAACTTCATGCGGTAGGCGTACTCTTAGTATTGTGGTATTGCTATCGCTTTTCCTATCTGGTTTTGTGGTTTTATGTATGTTTGTAAACTCCAATTTTGGGCAAGCCCCTTTTCCTAATATAAAAACCGAGCCGCGCATTGCTGGTCTTCCTTCCTCGGTATGTCCACCCTGCGCAATTTTTGTGAAGTCGGAATTCTTCCACAACAATAACAACATAAATATAAACGCCTAAAATAGTATACATTCACAAGGATACCTACCACAAATTTTACGGTGAAAACAAAGTACTCCGTCAGAGTCTTTACATCGCCTTTTGAGGTTATTCGTCAGACAAGCCAGTTTCAAGTAGGGGTCAGGCGTAAAAACAGCATATGGTGTTCGACCCAGTAAAAAACATAGGTCTTGGCTTTTGCGTGGTGCTGTGGACCACTACATGACAATGGAGTGGTTCAGTATAACCAGGAGCCTATAGAAGTGTTCGAAAAATTGCACACAAAATAAACTCGTGATTTTATAATGTTTTTCCGCTCATTTTATCAGTCAACTTGCTAATGCTGGTTTAACAACGTTACATTGTTGGAATTGGCTGACGTTGTTTCACACCTGTCTGTGGCTGCTAAGGGGCACGATAGCATTACTATGCCATGTGAAAGGTTTTATATGAGGAAACACCTAAAGGTTAACTGAAGATAGGAAACACGCGGCTGAAAAATAGCTGGATGCCTCCAGTAAGGGAACTCACTAAGATACTGCCATTGCTGAAAAACGAATGTTATGGTTAAGTGGCAGGTAACATCAGGCCGATTACCCTAACTAGCAACTTGGCAAAGCTCATCGAGAGGATAGTACATGGTCACCTACTGGGGTTTTTCGAAAGCAATAGTATGTTCACCCTAACCGAAAAACGCTTCAGAACTGGTAATTGTATGCAGAACCCTCATGTTGACATTGAGTGCCTCGTTAAACTAGCCCGTAGCATAAAAAACGTAGGCGCATTTGTTAATCTGCATATAACAAAGGCATACAACAGCATATAGTATAGTGCCGTAATGTCACATGTAGAGATACGAAATTCCAGTATACATATAGTCCGAGATTGGTTCGTTTTTAACTGGGAGGACATTCTTTCGTTCCAATGATGGGGTATATTGTTCGCCATATCCGCAATTTCGTGGGGTTCATAAGGGGTCAGTACTTTCGCCGGTTGTTTTTAATGTTCTAAGATCAATTCTGTAAGGATGGTATATCGACTTACATTCATGCCATGATATTGCTTTCTGCTCATCGGGAAGAGACATTCATGACATGTGTCAACGATGGCAAAGTTATCTGAAGGCCCTATATAATTGGCTTAGCAGGCAAGATTTGCCTCCTAATGTTTTAGATGAGATATTTAAATATTTCCGGGTACCCGCCCCATAATATTATGCCTATTGTAACAACAGCAATCTATCCCTCAATTTGCACAATTAGAATATCTCGGTACTATGTATGACGACAAGCTTACATAGTGTACTGATAGTAATTATTTTAAAGCTAAAAGAAAAACACCTGCAGGCGTGCTCCGCAGGCTATCTAACCACAATATCCGGTTCCATAGAGACACTGTTAATGATATATCGGGGCTATGTTCACCCGGCTTGCAGTTTGGCTGAGCCCTAATTTTCTAGTTAGGTGGCGTGTAAATTACGTCCTATATTTCTCGTTGAGGGAATGGCTTTGAGGTTATGCTTGGAATTACCAAAATATTTCGGTAACCGTATGTTTCACCTTGAAGCATGATCTCCTCCTCTGAAGTATAGGTTCGAATAATTTATACTATTAGAATTTGTGAAATTGTTTTTGTTCCCAACTTCGCGACTTGGAGTTAATTTTACGTCTGAGAAATTACCTCTTTCAAGATATTCCGCTGTTGCAGAGCCCCCGACGAATTTGGTACAATCAAGGCTTGTCGACTTTTTTCGGTACCCCTCTTTGTTTTAAGATTTCATCTGTAGAAATAAACTTTGAAAATATCTTTTCCCGAGCGCAAATATGTTGCCTGCCCGAATCGTCAAAGAACTGCTGGATGAACATTTGTCAACCCTTCACTCCCATATCGCAATTGCTACCAATGCCGCGGAATGTAATGGGAAGCCTGGAGTAAGGATATTCTCTCAGTCCTCGATTGGTGCTCTTCAATTAGGTTACCTGATTACACTCCGATTTTAAGGCGCTATTTTTACCAATGGTATTAGCATGTCATTTTTTGTGATTCCCTGTGTGTGTGTGTGTTCCGCATTAACATCTGAAAAAAATTCTTCAGTTATCTGCACATTCCTGTCATATGTTATAGATCATTTTTGTTAGGTTAGGGTTGCGTGGGTTCCAGCACGTGCAGGAAAGTTACAATGAATTTGCTGATCAATTAACCATTATATGTCTTGGTGGCCCTGGGGTAGTGCAATCTCCAAATGGTAGCATCTATTGCGGCCCAGATTTAGATGTTTACAACTAATCCAGACATATCGGCAAGACGACCTCCTCTATTATAGAGATTATAGTCAACTTCGTCATGCTTAAGAAGCCGATGTTTCGTGAATTCAGACTAGCGGGGTAGCAAGCATAAACCTCGATGCGAAATTCCCCCATTATTTTTATCTTTGTCAATTTTGTTTGGCTCTATTTCCGCGATGTCCTTTCTGTGAAAAACTGGAAACTATTACCCATTTCAAATTTCATTGCGGCAGCTTCTCCCCAATGCGACGCATGCATCTGGAACCAACCCACAAGCGCCGCCACCTTCCGCTATCTACGTCTAACACTAGGCGCTTCCGCCCTAGGAGTTTGCCGCTGGGATATTGTGACCGCCTTTCACTCTTATGTTGCAGCGACAGACGGTTTTCCTGTTAGCGAGTTAACCGTTCGCATTTTTATAATTTTCTCCTTTCTCTGTTTTTATATTGTATCTGTATATAAAAACATGTACTGTTCTCTATTTTTTTCCTAACTTGTGAGATCTAAAAAAATATAGTTCGCATCCTGATTTGGTACAAACCTTCTTGGCCAAAGACACGAAAGGGAAAGGGTTATGTTTTTAGTGAACCAGCCAACCAACCAACCAACCAGTTCACAGCCTTAAGCCTGTTGCTGTGGTATATCAGGTGCCCATGGCGGTTTCCTCACGAGGAAGGCAAGGCGGTTGAAGCAGCGGTATCAGCTGAAGAAAGCCCATGCGGGAAGAAACACGCTAAGAATTAGGTGAGATCTAAAGGGGGTATTTTTTCCCACATAGCGGCCACCTATGACAATGCTAAATTAGGCAAAGTGGACGTTGTATAAATTTTCGCTAGAATGAAACCAATTTACACCCGAGAACGCAACTGGATCACGCTTGCTCATTCATTGCCGTGAGTGTGGATGTACGCGGCGACTAAAAAAAACTGTTATCCTTGACACAAACCACGACACTGTCACGCGTGATGTTTCATAAGAGTCGTGCATTCAAGAAAATCGCAAAGCAGGCACAGGAGAACCGTTATCATAAATTTGAGGAGTAAAATATGCTTATTAAACAGCATCCGTAAGGCGGACTCAAACTCGCTTTTCCTATCTGCTTTCACGGTTTTATGTGTATATGTAAAAGCCTATTTTAGGCAACTTCATTTCCTACAAATACATATTTGTCTGTTGCGCAATGTTCGTCTTCATTCCTGTAGTTGGTCTGTAATTGGATGGATGTGGAACACCAATGATTTCCGGGCAATGATGGCCAGAGCACCTGAAGATGTACTGGCATCAGCCCGGTCCTTCCGAAACGGCATGTAGCTACCGAAGAAATTTGTGCTTTTCTAGTTTAAATGTGTTTTGTGGAGGCGCAACACACTTCGCTGATTGGAATGAAATAGCGCATAGACACATTAGGATTTTTAAGGAGGCCTTTGCAGTTCTATTGGATGATAATTTCTCACCCAATATAGATATTGTTACTTAGAGGAATACGTGAAAATGAAGGTGTATTTTACACATACAGGGAAGCGAGCACCGCGTTGATCTTAGCCCGAACCTCTTCTTCTTCCTAGCTGAGTCCTAGCACATGTCCGCAATGCTTGGGGCTATGTACTGACACTTCGTTCTTTGGCTACTGACACACTGTAACATAACCCCAGCGGCAAAAAGCGCCGTCTCGGTGCTTCCTAGGGCGATGGTACAGCTTGAGGCGGGAAACGTGGACAATGTCTGTTTTGCCGGTGCCAAGGTGGTAAGTTGGCGAAGGGTCGGTTTGAGAGATTTCGTAGGTGACTGGGGTCACTTGACGGACCACATGGTAGGGTCCCGTGTAAGGAAACAGCAGTTTTTCAGAGAGCCCCACGCGGCGGGACGGCGACCACAGAAGAACAAGAGACCCAGGTGAGAACTGGAGGTCTCGGTGGCGGGAATCGTAAAGCGCCTTTTGGGAAAACTGCGATGTGCAGAGGCGAGAGCGGGCAACTTGTCAAGCATGGTCGGCACGGTAAACTGCGGATCGGGCATATTCGGAAGTTGCAACTGATTGCGGCAAGAGAGTGTCCAGTGGCAAAACAGTTCGCGACCATAGAGAAGGTAAAAAAGAGAAAATCCAGCGGTGTCGTGACGGGACGAATTGTACGCAACTGTAAAGTACGGTTACACCACGTCCCAATCACGATCCTCGTTGGAGACATACATTGAGAGCATGTCTGCCAGTGTTTTATTAAGTCTCCCAGTGAGACCATTCGTCTGAGGGTGGTAAGAAGTCGCAATCTTGTGTTGGGTAGAGGAAGCACGAAGAATATCGGTGACAACGCGAGACAAGAAATAGCAGCCCCTATAAGTAAGGAGCTGACCAGCAGCGCCATATTGAAGGATGACTTCTTGGAGAAGAAAATCGGCAACGTCAAATGCACAGCTGGTGGGTAGAGCGCATGCAACTGCGTAGCATGTGATGTAATCAGTGGCGACTGCGATCCACTTGTTGCCCAACTGGATACCTGGAAAGGACCAAGCCGATCGACGCCTACACGAAAAAATGGTTCAGTGGGTGTGTCCACCGGTTGGAGAAGGCCTGCTGGGGATGTCGTAGGCATTTTACGGGGTTGGCAGAGGTTGCATGAGGCCACATAACACCGTACGGAGCGATAAAGGCCTGGCCAGAAGTAGCGACGATGCACACGGTCGTAGGTGCGGGAACCACCCAGGTGGCCTGCAGTGGGTACGTCATGCAGTTGCTGGAGAACGTCCGTGTGCAGACGTTCAGGAAGGAACGGAAGCAACTCTGGACCCTCGGGGCGGATGTTGTAGTAATAGGAACCCCATTGCGTAACTTAAAGAGGCGCAGTGAAGGGTCATGGGAGCCAGAGTTGAGAAGGTTCATAATTGCGCTGAGAGATGGAGCGCGGCGCTGCTCGTCCCCAAGGCGTAACAAATCCGTTATTGCGAGCACACTAATTCAGTTTCTCGAAACAGCAACGGCAGGGTTGTCAACCGGGTAACGCGGCAGGCAATCGGCGTCTTCATGCAAGTGGCCGGACTAAGAAACTATGGTGTACGAATAATCCTGCAGACGCACAGCCCAGCGCCCTAGGCGTACTGTAGGATCCTTCAGAGAAGAAAGCCAACAGAGCCCGTGGTGGTCGGTTATCACCGAAAAGGGGCGTCCATGCAGATACGGGCGAAATTTTGCTACAGCCCACACCAGTGCCAAGCACTCCCTCGCCATGATGAAGTAGTTCTGCTAAGCGGACGTTAGGAGGCGGCTGGCGTAGGCAATAACAAGGTCTCTACCGTTCTGTCGCTGAGCGAGGGTAGCGCCAATGCCATGTCTGCTAGCGTCAGTCCGGACTTCGGTGGCGGCAGTGGGATTGAAGTGGGCCAGGATAGGTGAAGTGGTGCGAGCGGATATCAATTTAGCCAACGCTTCTGCTAGAGATGCACCGCAATGGAACTAAGCGTCCTTTTCAAGGTCTGTCAGAGGGCGCGCAATGTCAGCAAACCCCCGTATAAAACGCCGAAAGTAACAGCATACGCCAAAAAAACTGCGGACGTCCTTGGATGAGCGAGGCTCGGGGAATTGCTTGACTGCGCGTACTTTGTCAGGGTCGGGTTGAACCCCGTTATTGCCAACAAGATGGCCAAGGATGGTTATCTGGCGGCGGCCAAAGCGAAATTTTTTTGAGTTCAGCTTTAGGCCCGCACTTCAAATTATTATGAGGGTGTCTGAAAGGTGCTAAAGATGCGTTTCAGAACAGGGTGAAAACACTATCACATCGTCCGTCCAGGTAGCATAAGCATGTTGACCATTTGAAACCGCGAAGAAGAGAGTCCATCATTCGCACGAACATTGCGGGAGCATCGCATAGGCTGAATGGCAATACTTTGAACTGGTAAAGGCTATCTGGTGTGACGAAAGCCGTATTCTCTCGGTCCTACTCATCAACAGCTATCTGCCAGTAGCCAGATCGAAGGTCAATACAAGAGAAATATTTAGCACCGTGTAAAGTGTCGAGAGCATTGTCAATCCTGAGTAGGGGGTAGACGTCTTTTTTTGTAATATGATTAAGATACCGGTAATCAACGCAGAATCGCCAGGGGCCGTCTTTCTTTTTTACTAGCACAACTGGTGACGCTTAGAGGCTGCACGAAGGCTCGATATTATCCTTGGAGAGCATCTTGTCAACTTCGGCTTGGATGAAGTCCCGTTCAGCCCGAGATACCCGATACGGGCGCGTGTGGATGGGGATGGCGTCACCGGTGTCGATTCGATGAGTCACGAGGGTAGTTCGACCCAGCACTGGATTGTCCAAGTCAAAGATGTCACCATACGAAGCCAAGAGCTCACGGAGAAGGTGTACTTGATCTGGGGAATGGTCAGGGCTAATCATAGCGTCGAATTGAGTGGAGGGTAGAGGTGTAGCAGACGAAGTGGGCAAATGGGATATGGGCTCTACGGTAAAAGCAGAAATATGGAAATCGGAGACCGGACAAAGAGTAGCGACAGTCATTCCTTGAGGAAGAACCTGGGTGTGGAATGCGAAGTTCAGGAAAGGCAAGGAGACGTGGTTCTGCTGTATGGAGACAATTGTATGGGGAAGGGCGACTTTTCGGGTGAGTAGAACGTCAAGGACAGGCGCAACGACGTAGTCTCCATCGTGGAACGGGCATACGTGAAGAGAGAGGGACATAAGTAGCTGTTTGAGGCGGCAGGCGAACGTGCTCATCAGAGCGTAAGTGGAGGGAAGGTGGGGCGTGGTCGTCGGAGGAAAGTGGGAGCTCAAGTCGAAGCAAACCCGTCGAACAGTCGATTAGTGCGGAATGGTCTGAGAGGAAATCACGGCCGATAATGACGTCATAAAGGCATTTTTGCAGAACAAAGAACATAACAGTGGCGGGGTTACCAGCTATGCTCACTCGGGCGGTGCACATACCCGCGACAGCCGAAGTTCCTCCGTCAGCAACGCGAACGTGCGAAAGGGCAGGGCTGAGTACCTTGCGGAGACGAGAGCGCAGCTGTGCACTCATGACGGAGATGTGAGCACCAGTGTCGATTAGGGCATTAACAGGGACGCCGTGAATTTCAACTGCTAGCAAATTGTCTTCAGTCGGCAACGTCAAGAGAGGGTTTGCGTGGTCGGTCGTTGATGCAGCGTCACCTCCAGCAGCTGCATCAGCTAGTTTCCCGGAGATGAACGGCGAGAGTGGTTCGGCGAAAGTCGACGAGGTTCCGGAGAGCGAGACGGGCGACGGCGATGGGAGGTTGTAATCTCCGGTGGGGCATGTGCTGGTAATTGGGTCTCAAAGTGGGGCTGCGAGCGATAGTAGGTTGGGCGGTGTCCATCGTGGCGGCGGGAGTCGTCCCAAAAGGTACTCCTGGAGGACCAGTGGTTCCGACAGTAGCGGTCGACGTGCCCAACACCCGGGGGGAGGGGCAACCCGGGGGGAGGGGGGACGGCGGCGGTGGAGGGGTGTCCGAGGGATAAAGTCTGGCTCCCGGTACTGAGTTCCTGGCAAAACCAGACGCCGCTCTGCCACCTGGTGAGCTGCATTGCCGCATCTCCCCAGAGTTAAAGGGGCAAATCTCTTTCGTGCCTCTGTGAACGGGATGTCCTTGTAACCTCCAAGTTTATTTTTGTTTTTTCTGCTTTGACCTTCTCCCAAAGCCTGGAACATGATGCGTGTGTTACCTGGCAGTTTGCACAGGTCACGATTTACGATGGAAAGTTGCGAAGTGGATGGTCTTGTGCTGCGCATTCTGCGTACATCAGTCGGTCGCGATACATGTTTGTGCTGTTCTTAAACCACTGAACTTGAAAGTGCGGCGCTGGTTCGGTATGTAGGGTCACTCAGGACATCTCATGAGGACGGCGTTTTTATACTCAGGAAGTGTTGAGCGGTCAAACGCGAAGATTATTTGTATGGTGGGTATGAAGCGGTCGAAACCTCAGTAATCATTAAGAAATGGCGCAATTAAGGTATAAACGAGCATTATGTCAGAACACTACATGCTATATAAAATGGGTCCACAGCGACCACAGTCCTCCGTAAGGAGATAAGTAAAGTATCTAGCAGGAAGAGCGTCAGACAAGAATACACAGTCTCTCCACAATTATTCACAGCACACTTAGAAGAGATATTCAGACAATTGTATTGAGAAAAGGTGGGCGTAAGAGTTTTCGGAGAATACCTCAGTAACGTCAGATTTGCTGATGACTCTGCCTTACTATCTCGGGGATGAATTGCTAAGTACGATTACCGCATTTGGCGAGCAGAGTAACATCGTTGGCCTGAACATAAATATGGAGAAAACGAAAGTAATATCTGATTATCTTGGGAGAGCACAGCGGTATGCGAAAGGTGGCGAGGCAGTACAAGTTCTTAGTGATTATATCTACTGAGGACAAGTTGTGACCCCGCATCCCAACCATAAGGAAGAGGTAAAAGGGATACAATATATAGAGTGCATTACGGAGGCATTCTCGGATAATAAATGGCAGCTTCCTGTGATCCCTGAAGAAGAACGTATATGACAGCTGCATCTTACCGGCACTCACCTATGTGTGAAAACGTAGAGGCTTACTAAATGGATCCAATCTAAATTGCAGACAACTCAGCGAGCAGTGGAACGGAAATTGATAGGTGTAACGTTTAGTGAGAGGAATAATGCGGAGTAGGGGAGGGAATAATGCGTTTTAAGGATATGCAAGTAGAAATTAACAAGAACAAATGGATGTGGTCACGGCATCCTGGGAGATGAAAAGCATAGAAGGGGCGACAGCAATACAAGAGGGTGAGATTAAATCAAGAAATTTCAGGGGATAAATTGATCGCTGTTAGCACGGGACCGGGATGATTGTAGATCTATAGGAAATGCTATTGCCATGCTTTGGGCTAAGACAGGCTGATGATTAGACTTTGTCGTTTCGGCGTTTGGTGATCCACCCCACTGCATTCACACCCTGATCACCAATGACCTCAACCAGGTCTCCTTCGGTCTCATTTAGTAGGTCCAGTTCAAATATTACACCCTCGGAGCTGTCAAGACTGCGATTGGGTGTCATATTCATGTATACATCACCCATGCGGCAATGCGTGAGGAGTTTGGTCGGCTGGTGCTTGCTGTGTACTTCAATCAAGACCTCGTGTTTTGAGTTTTTAACATCACACGACTTGCGAACAAGGGTTTCGAGAAACTTGGATATGAAAAACAAAGACTAGGCAATGAATGGTTTTTTCTTAACAAGAGATTTAACAATCAAAAACTGCCAAAATCGGCATTTGGAAGTGAGGCCAAAGTCAAGGAAGGGGAAAGCACCTTGTTGCGGCCCCAATACAGGGAGAAATCATGACTTGAAGGGTTGAGAACACTTTACGGCTAGTTTTAAAAGCAGAAAATTGGGTTCCTTCCTTATACAGCCTCAGCCTGGTATCTGAATTGTCCCTTACCTCCCTTCCTGTTAAGCAGACAGGGAGCCCATCCACCGGATTTTTACCGCGGGTGTGACGGCCACCGTTTGTCGTTTTTGCCCTTCACCTTAAAACTGATTATTTAGCCTGCTACAGCAGAATGGGTGTGGGTCCTCAAATTCAACGTGCGATAAATCTACTTCACGCCATCAAGCGGGCCCAGTGGTGCTCTGCCTAAAATGTTATTGCCCTGAACGACGCCGTACCAAGTTACCAGACAGAAAACTTTGGTCGACCTGTAGGTGTATGCAGACAACCTGGCTTTTGTCAGTTTGTTCAGCAACCTAATTTTATTTCTTCGACATCCGTGGGAGGCGGTTACAGCGCTTGGAGAGTCCTGAAAGACAACAAATGACACTGTTTGTGATACAGCTGTAAAAACAGGTGTTTCTCTTTTTTGTCCTAATGACCTCAGAGCGGGGTTCATGTGCAGCACATGACAACCCAGTGCCGGTCTTAGAGGCGTCAGTGTAAAACAAGGTGTAAAGATAATTCTGTTGTAACGGTAAGGAATGTTCAAATCAGTTATCCGGCTTTTGCCTTCAGTTTCTGTGCCTCAACAACATTTCGGAGGTGACAGGAGCGAGGTTTTAATGCGGAAGGGGTAAATTATATTGGTTTTCTTGATATATTTTCCGTGCTCAGCTACACAGCTTGTGTCCTCACTTGTATCGTCATGCGTATGTACCATAAAAGATGGTTTAGAAGCAAGATATCACCATCAGATTCATCAAGTGTATAAAGAAAACAATGATTTGTGATATTACTGTTATACACGCATACAGGTAACCGGTATGTATGTGCTGATGATCGAAACCACACAGACCAGCTGTACCGAAAGGCTCTGCGACATCTAGTACAGAAATTATGAGGACAATTATCAGTACAATTATCAAGAAGCCTCAAGTGCAGGATTTGCTCCAGCGTTTGCGGTGGTTTTCCTAGCTTACCCATATACAACCCACTGGTAATAGTGCCATGACACCACCAAACAAGAAAATATTGCCAACTTGAAGTTGCTTCTTCGGAACGTAACTATGGATTTACATGTTTCAGGAGCGTTCATTCTTTTCAAGCCTCTCCTTTTGAGGTTGAGGTTTATAGCATATATAAGGGCTTTTTTGTCAAAAGGTCTGTCGATGAACTTGTGTCCCCATTTACATGAATGGTGACCCTCTAATGCGTAATGGGCGGTCCTGCAGAAGTCGCGCCCATTTAAGAATACACGACACTTTTTTTCTAAGCTATCCACCAAACAATACAAGCATGCCAAGCTTGTACGGCCGTTCACACCTAGGTATAGTCGGTACTTGCAGGCTTACTGGGTACCACATTTGAGAGATTGGTACATTGTCTGCACTCGTGGAATCAGAGCATATCTGAGGAGGTTCCCTTCCGATTGAGCTCATCATCAAATCGGGAAATATTCTCCTTCAAAACCCAGCTTTTTGTGACAACATTTTCTTTGCAAAAATAGTTTCCAAGAATCCCCAAACAAGTGGAATCTTTGAATTTCGGCACAGCCCCTACTATTTTTGGACTTGTTTATCGTCAAGTTTGTACAAAACACGGCCATATTAATTTGTCCCGAAGAGAAGCGCTCACTATTATTAGTAAAATACCGAAGTGACAACCAACAAGAAGTACGTGTTTAGCGGCGAAAATAGCAATATTAAACAGCGTCTCAGGGATGGAACTTCGCGAATGAAGGTACTCAACTTGTTTATATAAGTAAAGTTCAAACGAAGATATGCAAGAGATTTGTTTACAAGGATGAACCAAAAATGTTATTTTTATGGCGGCGTACAGACGCGTACAGTTGAACATACCCGCTCATTTGTGTCATAGATATGCTAAATACTCAAAATGTATTGCTCCAGTTCAACAAGTGCACTTCTAACTATTGAGGCTTTTTGTTCCGAAACGAGCATGATCCACCTGACGCGAATTTGAGAAACAAGAGGAAGTAGGTTACCGGACCTAACTGCAGCACCGTAAAAACTAATATAACATATATTTTACTTGTCAGCAAATGGAAATTTATGGCCAGAAGTATTTAAAAACTATTGCGCAATTTTGAGCAATATTGCGCAATTTTGAGCAATGTTGGGATGAGAAGTTTCAATTTGGCTCATATTGGACTGGAACACTCGAGTCGATGCTGCCTTCTTAAAAACAATTTATTTAACTTCACTCTAATGCATTGTGTTGTTGCGTTTTGGTGAAAATGCATTATCATTAAGTAACACGGCCTCAAGAACATTAGGTCTATAAATGAAGAGCAGGTGAGTCCTCTTTATTCTATTACGAGTCTTTTGGAATTATACCCTGCAATAATTTTCTTGACAGGGCTCAAGGCAATAATGAAGTAAACATGCTCGTCATTCCTTCAGCATGAACTACGAAAACGCATCACAAAAAGGCTGCTCATACCTTATTCGTCACCTTGATGAAGTGTTTCGTACTATAAAAGAGGCATGGTGCGGAGTTAGACGGCTTGTAAGGGGGACTAATAAAGTAAGTGCTGAAATGGTAAATATGTCAATTGAAAATAAATATAACGAGGACCCGGAGAGACGAAATTAAATAATTGTTTCACATAACTTTTTCATTTCCCGCACTTTTTCTCTTCACTTCGTAGCGGACAGCTACAGATTTTTCGCCGATCTCCTAATGGCGATCAGAATTTGTCAAAGAGAGCCCGAACACACAAAAAATACATATGAAAACACCCACAACTGCGTCCGCACAGTCAATTAAAAATGGAACGCATATTTTACAACACATTGTGGCTCATGTAGATACGTGAAAAGCAGGATCTTGCATTGACACCTAAACAAAAATATCCGAAAAAATGCAGGGGCTTATAGCCCCACCGATAGCATAGTGGCAATCGCACCAGACGCGTGTTCTGGAGATCGTGAGTCCAGATCCCACCCAGCGAGCATTTTTTCTCCACTCATCGTCTCTCTTTCAAAAATGTGATCGGTTTCAACAATAAATTCTCCCCTTTGCTTCCCTATGTTTTCTTGACTGCCAACCCTTATTTCTGTCGTAATTCAACGAGCCCCTCAATTCCAATTCTTAATCTCGACATGCATAGCGAGGGTCTCTGTTCTGGAAGTGTTTTCGCCAGAGGTAGCTTAATAAAAAGATTAAACCCTGTTCGACCATTCGCAACATGTCGTAGACGCTCGAGTCACTGCTCGGGGGATAAAAGAAGGTCCCCTTCACTCCGAATACTCCTAGTGGTCCTGGCTACCACCCCTAATATTGTGGCGAAGACAAGGACGATGCAGTTGTCTTGAATGAGAGACACGTTTATTGGAGCGAACTTGTGCTCCCCTAACAACTCAAAAGAATACAGAGGCGGCGAAGCAGTGGTCAACAAAGTGACTTGCGCAGGCGAGTGTCGTCGAATCGAATGCTCCGGCGTCCGCACTGCAGGCTTTTTATCTTTCGGCGCGCGTGGTTCTCGAAACGTCGATCCACATCGAGAACATAGTAGATCCAAGAAGATTATTCTGGGCTGTTCACGTTAGATCGGAATGCTCTCCCTATCAAGACAGATAACACATGCGGCACAGAAAGAAAGAATGGAACACGCGCTTCCATTGGCGCAGAGATAACACAGACCGGCGCAGCCGGGCGGTAAAAGCAAAACACAAATAAACAAACCCAATGTATGGTTCGCGGCAATATTATGAAACAAATACCTTAACTCATATACCCCAGAAAGTGGAAGAGAGAACCGACCGAATGATAGCGTTATGGTCATCTCACCAGACGGCTATTCTGCAACTCGTGGGCTGGGATAACACCCGGCGGAAATTTTTTCTGCACTTTCTGTATTCAAAATTTACATCTGTTTCAAAAATAATAAATGACCTACCGATTTCCCCTCTTCGCTTTCTTTGGCATCTTTGAAAGCATTTTTAATTATGATTCGCTGCACGTATATATAAATACAAATATATATATATATATATATATATATATGTATATATGTATATATATATATATATATACAGAATATATATATATATATATATATATATATATATATATATATATATATATATATATGTATATATATATATATATATATATATATATATATATATGTATATATATATATATATATATATATGTATATATATATATATATACAAGGGAAATGAGGTTCAATTTTTCACATATTCTTTTCAACTCAAAAAATTCTTCATCTATGACCCACCACAACCTCCCCTTTGCTTTCCGAGGTTTTCTTGACTGCCAACCCTTATATATATAAATATCTATAAAAATATATATATATATATATATATATATATATATATATATAGCGAATCAGTATAGGAAATGAGGGGCTCGTTGAAAATAAGACAGAATAAGAATTTGCAGTCAAGAAAACCTCGGAAAGCAAAGGGGAGGATGTAGTTGATCGAGATAAATAATTTGGAAAATAAGAAAGTGGGGATTTTTTCTCCACTTTATTTTCCAAATTATTTATCTCGATCAATTACATCCTCCCCTTTGCTTTCCGAGGTTTTCTTGACTGCCAATTCTTCTTTCTGTCCTATATATATATATATATATAATATATATATATATATATATATATATATATATATAAATATATATATATATTTATATATATATATATATGTGTGTGTGTGTGTGTGTGTGTGCGTGTGTGTATGGGTGTGTGTTTGAAGTTACGGCATGAGTGATAGTATACAAGTCGATGTCCTATTCCATTTTTCGAAGGTATTTTCTCGGGTCTGCAATGACCACCTATTGCGTAAATTATCTACCCTTGGTATTTCCTGCAACTTACTACACTTTTTAGAACACTTCCTAGCCAACCCCATGCCAGTAACATTCGCCAAAAAAAACACTCACCATTCTTCAGGATGAAATCTGAGGTACCCCAGGGCGCATGTCTTTCTCCTTTACTGTTTCTGTTTCACATGAATGAGTCTGCTAATGATAAAACAAAAATAGGAATATCACTGTACTAAAAACTCCATCGGTCACAGCACCCTGCAGCCTGAATTTGACACCATTTCTTCGGTTTTCAATGAAACACAGGTGCCTGTTCCCCTTGCTAAATATTAAGGCATGTCATTTTATCGTAAGCACAGCATAGAAGAGCATTTCTATAGAAACCAAACAACCCCGCTTGATAAGACTAGAAAGTACAAAATCTTCCTTGTGCATCTTACGTCACCTGAAACCGGGCTTCGTTATATTGAATTGGTCTGCTCTGAGGCTTCATTGCACACTTCGAATTCTGCGCCGAAATCATTAGTCGGCGTCTTCGTATATTAAAAACCTTGCATACATAAAATTTGTTCGCTGAAACCGGGAATACGCATGATCTATTTCGAGCCTTTCGAAGTCATATTTTTATATGACCGCGCAAATTTTTTCACCGCGCAAATCGTTTTATTACGTCGTATTAGTCCAACAAAATAAGTGTGACATCGGCGCAAAATCTCTCGATATCCGCAAGCTTGCTTCTCGTCGTAATCTCTCTCGCTTGCGGCTTGTTCACGCTTTCTATACCTTCCTTAACAAGACACACTTCATTGATACCACCACCACGATCATATTCTCACTTGAATCGAAATCTACCGCTTATCCAAATCTACTACCATAGGTCATCAATGAACACTTCCTTTTTTCCTCATTCATTCTATGAAAAATTCATTCTATGAAATACGTGGCCGGGTGCCATAGCCTAATCTTGTAATCAAAAAACATTTACTAAAAACTAACCAGTCAAATTTCTACGCTACCTGTATTTTGGCGATCAACTCTCCATAAAATACGTGTAACGCTGTTTGCTCTAACGAGTTGCCTTTTACCTCAGTACTATTGTAATTCTTTTTGTCTTTCTTTTAACCTTACTGTCGTCTATTGTTCATATACTGTATACTTTGACCGAGAGCCCGCCTTGTGTATAGCCTCAGGACTCTAAGGTAGACATCATTGCAATAAAACGTAACTATATATATCTAAATGTATCTAAATGTATGTATATAGTCCACTTAAAACCATATCCAAGTGCCAAGGAAATCCCATCATTATAACCGATTATTGTTATATGCGGGTTGCTAGAAAAAGACGTAGCAGAGCTCAAAACATTTTATTTGCAAGCAAGCAAGGCTGTACTGCTACCTATTTGTGGAAAAGAAACCATACTCGGTCATCTTTGTTTGCTGCACATGACGCTGGCGCGCATCTTTTTCAAGATCACCTATAGGTGATTCCCTAGCTGAGCGATAGGTCCTTGGTGCAAGCGACGTCCCTGAGACACCATCATGCGTTGGGCCTCCTGTGAAGGTGCTACCCGAGTAGGCTGTGCAATCACCTCGTCAGAGTTGTCACTGCGACCGCTATCCGCAGCACGTATTCGCGCAATGATCGCCTCTTCAGTGAGGCGCTGAGAAGTTTCAAGTTTCCAACAAACCGGCCCTGACGTCTTATCCGCGGAAAAACGGACGTTGCTGAAGTGGCACCCAGTCAAATTCAAAGCAGCAGGCACGGGGACGCGGCCAAAGCGGTGGCATCGGGAGGGGTGTTTGGAAGTAGAACTCCTTCCCTCCTACTCTCGCTCCCTCTTAAGCTGCGCAGTTGACTCGTTCTCGGAGGGGTGGACGGGATGCGAGGCGCATTGCGGCGCATGGTGGCGTTGCGAGCCGACGCAACCTTGCATTTTCGATGGTTGCTGTAACCCGATTTAGTCGTTATATCCAATATTGCGGCACTGGAGCATTGTAATAAGCGGTATATTTTCCGATAAATAGCATACAAAAGCAAACGGTGCCATAGTTGTTCATCGTTATATTCAATATATTGATATAAGCGGTATTTTGATATGCTGACTCGACTGTATATATATATATATAGTCGTGACCTATAGTCATTAGTTGTTGCAGGAATACGCACAAAGTAAAAGTGCACGCTTCGGATAGTTTATTTTGGATGTTTCGACCTGAGACAGGTCTTCTTCCAGTCTTCTTCAAAAAGACCTGAGTCAGGTCGAAACGTCAGAAATAAAGTATCTGAATATATATATATATATATATATATATATATATATATATATATATATATATATATATATATATATATATATATATATATTTATATATGTATATATATATATACATATATATATATATAGTATAAGTAAAGCGTCGGATACACAGCAAGAACAATAACAAACAATGTTTACTTACGTAGCGGCAATGGGACTTGCCTTCATCAGAGTACCGTTACATGATTTTGCTGTCACAAACATTTGGAACACATTTCTTATATAGCTTTGCAGAAAACTGTGAGAAAGAGCGGAACATGTTTCTGAAACGGAGAGTATGCATGCAGTCGGGCTTCGCCTATGTTACAACAACGACATCAACCAATAAATTAAAAAAAGGGGGGGGGGGGCTAGAGAGAGAAAGGGGTCGTATTAACAAAGCAGCGTTCAAGGTTGCACCATGACGGGGCTAGGTATGCTGCGTGGGCTGCAAGTTCACAAAATGCGGGAAACTGGACAATCGCGGTTTCAAAAGCAAGGGAAGAGTATACAGTAAGGTATTCAGTGGCTGGGGAGACTGGTTGGGGTGGAAGCGAAGATGATTGTGCCCCCCGCAGATGAAGAGAATAGATACCAGGCACAAAAGAGCATTTCACAGAAGCTAGCAGCAGAACAGGAAATAGGTAGGGTCACAAAGGGTTAAACATGAATAGATCAGAAAGGGTTACACATTCTTAAGGGATGGTGGGAACGAGGCGTCCTTCCCAAGGACAAATGGCATTGTTGAGCCACATTAGGCTAATAAAGCTGCTGTATTTGGAGCGTTTCGGCCAATTCTGATGGCAAAATCAAGGGTAGGATTAATGAACATAGTTATAAAAATTATGACCCCGCTGATTTTATTCGTGGGATAAGCACGTTAGTTTTCAGTAACTTTCATTAATTCTAAGTGTGGCTGACCTAAATCTATATATGAGATAAGATTCCCGAACCTCGCGGTCGTGGTGCGTTTTGAAGGCGGATTCTAAAATCGTGGCTTTAAGATGTTCAAATGCATGCCCGGGACTGTTCACATGTCTTTACAGGAGCTGCGGTGACTGGCGTCCCACGAGTGGGAAAAAACGTGGACGACGGCGCAGAGCAGGTGCCTCGAGAGGAAGAAGAAGATGGAGACCGGGCCAATTTCCCTTAGAGGGTGTGTGCCAGGGAGGGGAGTATCATCATCATGGAGGGCTGGCCTGGGAAGCGGAGCGAGCGGCGGAGGTTCCGCAGGGCAGCTGGACAAAAACGACGGGCACGTGGTTTGCGGCTTTTGTGGCTTTCGAGCTGCGAGGTTGGCGGTCGCTCCAGCGGGGTGATGTCCACGGGCCTGTGACACGGAAGACTGACGTCGCCGTTCGGGAAGCCTTTCGATCGCCGCGACGTACCTGGGAGCGGCAGTTCAGAGGCAAGGCGTAGCGAGCGGAGCAAGCGGCGCGTGACTCAGCGGAATCGCGACCGGTCCGCCATCTTCTAAAACCCTGCGCCGAGGACGTCGACGCCATGGCGACTGGGCGCCATCACTGTGGGACAGAGCCGTGAGCGTGGCGTTGTCTATTTTTTCCCCTGCTTTTCTCCCGAACTGTAGTGGGTCGGACTTGTTTATATTTTTTAATCCGCTTCTGTGCACGTTGCTACCCTAATATATACAGTGTTGAATTATCTGTTCAAGACCATGGCGTCAATTTCCTTGTGATCTTCCTCCGCGTGTCCCAAACCCGTCTGCTTCACCCCAACGTCCTCACAATTTTTGGCGTCCGCGACAGGACGTTGCTGTACTTTCATCTGAACACCTTAAGCAGGCAAGTGGGTGTGACGAACGAGGATGGATATCAAGAAATTCATGCTCATCGGCAAAGAATTAGGCTGTCAGGTCAGGATCTCAGAGAATGGATCGAAGCTGAACGCGCGAAAGAAAGAGAGAAGCGTATTACCGAACGCGAGGCGGCTAAAGAAGCCGCAAGGCTAGCACAGCAGACGGAGACCAAGACCCGAGCTCGAATTGAGGCTGAACGCGCCATGCTAGAACTGAGGCTACAACTTCCGGTACGGTCGCAGGGTTCAAACGCGAGTTCAGACGCCGTGGGAAGTGACACCGCGACTAATCCAGCACAAAGCTTCCACAGCCCTCACGAGCTGATTCCCACCTGTAAGGAGGAACGAGACGAGCTCGACGCTTATATACAGCGGTTCGAGAGAGTGGAAACAAGCCATGGTTGGCCTTCGGACAAGTGGGCGCTCTAATACACTTGTGCCTTACAGGTAAGGCGCTCAGTGCCGTTGGCCGCATGTCGTCCGACGATACAATGGACTACTCTAAACTAAAGAAGACCATTTTACAGAGGCTTAGGTACACCGAATAAGGGTACCGGTGCCATTTTAGGGAATCTGCAGCACAAGACACCGCAATGGATGTTTTTGAAGCATCAGTAAAAAACTCTGTTGCCCCTAATTTGGCCTCGAGATGCATGGAATGCTGCAAAACGGCAGTTGCGGGCACCGTGTGTTTCTTAAATTGCGTAAAGGGCAAATCATACAATACAGGACGAAGATGCCATGGGGCTATAGAATCAATGAGAGATGTTGTAAAAGTGTCTAAAAACGAGACAGAAAGTTCAGACGTTTTCTCCTTCGCCCTGAGCGAGAAAGGCGCAGAAATAGATGGACGATTTAAAAACAGTTGGGATGTAGATGTATCGTTCATTATAGACTTAATGCGATGGTGAGACATTGATGAAACTTTAAAAGCATATAGCAAATCGACATACACGCGCTGGTACCCCAGGCACCATCTGTCACACTCGACGTATAGACTTTGCACGGGGCTAGTCCGGAAAGCACCAGACGCAAGTCGAAGGCCCAAGTGCTGCACTGGGTCGAGCATTTTCAAAGCAGTTTCCCTTCCTGAACCATACAAAACACTCCCATAGTCTAACCTCGAGCCTACCAGGCTGGTAAACACTCGCAGCAGCAGTTGTTTGTCAGCACCGTACGAGTGATGCGACAAGACCTTTAGAATATTCAGTGTTTTAATACATTTTTGTTTTAGTTGTTTGATATGGGGATAAAGGAAAGTTTTTCATCAAGGACTATACCAAGGAACTTGTGTTCTTTTTTGATTGGTATCGAGACACCATTCAGTTTGATGTCTGGATCTGGCCTGATCCTACGCCTTTTGGAGAACACAACACAAGTTCTCTTAACTGGGTTTAGCTTAAAACCGTTCTGATCAGCCCAGCCAGTTAGCTTATTAACACCAAGCTGGACTTGGCGTTCGCAAATTGACATATTACACAGTTTAAAATATATTTGGACATCATCTACATACATGGTACAGGAAATGGTTCGTGGCAACGCCTTTCGAAGTGAGTTCATCTTGACTATGAACAACGTACAACTCAAAACGCCACCTTCAGGCACACCATTTTCCTGCACAAAAACATTTGAAAGGGCAGTACCAACTCTTACACGAAAGGTTCGTTCTGCCAGGTAGCTATAAAGAGTGTTAAACATATTGCCCAAAACACCGAATGATTTCAGGTCTCTAAGTATCCCGTATCGCCAAGCAGTGTCGTAGGCTTTCTCAAGATCAAAAAAGACCGGAGCACAAAACTTTTGTGGACAAAGGCATCCTTTATATACGACTCAAGGGCGACGAGTTGGTCGTTTGTGGATCGCCCCACCCTGAAGCCGGCCTGGCAGCTCTCGAGAAGACCATTATATTCTAAGAAGTACACGAGTCTCCTGTTAATCATCTTCTCGAGAAGCTTGTGAGGGCGATGGGTCGGTAACTGGCGGGAGAAGACGGGTCCTTACCCTTGTTCAAGAACACCACTACAATAGCCTTCCCTCCAAGGTTTGGGAATGTGCCCCGAAAGCCATATGTTGTTGTATAAGTGTAGGAGTTTTTCTAGAGTATCTGGGTGTAGGGGTTGTATCATTGTGTATGTAATCTGATCTGCGCCTGGAGCTGAAGGTTTACATGTGCTCATGGCAGCCTTGAGCTCATAAAGAGTAAATTCAGAGTTGTAACCAGATTTTCACCTGTAATTATCATGTAAGGACTTCTTTTCATAAGTGGTTTTATGTCTCAGGAAAGTGTTTGTGTTGTGTGCAGAGCTGGAAACGTGTTGAAAGTGTTGTGCAAGTGTGTTAGCCTGGTCTTCCAGTGTGTCCCCTGTTGTACTAACTAGGGGCAGGCTGTGTGTCTCTTGTCCTTTTAGTTTTCGTATTCGTGTCCAGACTTTGTGTGTGTCTGTGTACGAGTTAATAGATGTAAGGAAGGTGCGCCAACTCTCTCGTTTTGCCTCACGGCGCACACGTTTTCCTAACGCCTTGGCCCGTTTGAACAAAATAAGGTTGCCCGACGAGGGGTACCGTCGAACGATAC